>NW_025056013.1:0-13403 GCF_019279795.1 Protopterus annectens | reverse complement strand
CGTGTTATGCCTTACTGCAGCTGTGTAATTCCACGGTTTGCAGTTATGGGTGCCATTTTGGGTTTCGTTTGTCCATCCATGGGAATTGCCTACTGGACACTGGTATAGGGCTGTACACATTTCACAGCTGCATTTAGCATTCTCCGGTGGATGATTTGCATTATTAGTGCGAGTAAGCATGTGCTATACCCACATCCCCCCCGCGGCGGGACAACGGATCATCTGCCAATCAACACGAGCCCCATTTTGCATACCCACGATCCCATGGCTGCAACCCTCGGCGGTACCCATTGCACATCCTTCATGTGTGCGGGAATGGGATGTGGGCCTTCTATGGACTCGACAATCTGGGGATTTCTGTTCATATGTCCTGCATTTCATGGACACTTGTCATCAACCTTGAACAGCTGGTGGTGCATATATCTAGCTGTGCCGTAGTCAGGGCTGTCCCCTCTTCGGGGTCTCTCGTTCGCCCCGGGTTGACATTGCGAGGGGAAAATTTTTTGGGGTCCTACGATGGACACCAATGTGCATATGTAAAGTGTAGAACATGTTGGACTGTGTCCATCTGGCCAGTGGTTTTGACTGCTGCTGTATGTTCCCCAATCGCGGATGTCTGTTTGACTACCCATATTATGTAGTGCTACGAAACCCATGTTTTCTACATTCCCAAATGGTGTTAATCTAATGCTGCAGGTTAGCAACTGCTTTAACTAATCCTCAGAAGTCCCATTAGGAAATACCCGCCACTGTTTTGTCAATATAACACAGGGGAACATGTAGAACCTATTAATTCATTGAAGCATGTTCTTTATAAGTGGGAACGCCATAGTTTAAACATCCTATGACCTTCCTAGTTGACGTTGTTGGTGTGCCATTAGTATGTGTTCCACAGGTCTCCCATTTGTTCCGCGGTATGGGCGAGTAATCCCCATGTTGTTGCTGGCAGATTGAGTGCTGTGTGCGCGGTATTACGCGGTCTGACTTTGTATGAGGAGTGTCTACTGTCGTTCCCATCTGTATTTCCTGTGTTATGCCTTACTGCAGCTGTGTAATTCCACTGGGTTTGCAGTTATGGGTGCCATCTTGGTCGTACGTTTGTCCATCCATGGCAATTGCCTCCTGGACACCGGTGTAGGGCTGTACACATTTCACAGCTGCATTTAGCATTCTCCAGTGGATGATTTGCATTAGTAGTGGGGGGTAAGGCATGTGCTATACCCACATCCCTCCCACAGGCGGGACAACGGTTATCTGCCAAACAACCCCGAGCCCCTTTTCTGCGGCCCCTGCTTCCCACGGCTGCAACCCTCGGCGGTACCCATTAAAATCCTTCATGTGTGCGGGACTGGGATGGGGGCCCACTTCTATGGCTCGACAATCTGGGATGTCTGTTCATATGTCCTGCATTTCATGGACACTTGTCATCAACCTTAAACACGCTGGTGGTGCATATGTCTAGCTGTGCCGTAGTCACGGCTATTCTCTCCTTTTAGGTCTCTCGATGCGCTGGTAGATGTGCGTGGATCAATTTTGGGTCCTACAATGGACACCAATGTGCATATGTAAAGTGTAGAACTTGTTGGACTGTGTCCATCTGGCCAGTGGGTTTGACTGCTGCTGTATGTTCCCAATCACGGATGTCTGTTTGACTACCCATATTATGTAGTGCTCGACAACCAGTTTATTCTGAACTGAACCCAAATGGTGTAAATCCATGATGCAGGTTAGCAACTGCTTTAAATCCTCAGAAGTCCCAGTGAGATATCCGCCACTGTATTGTCAAAACTAACACACCAGAACATGTAGACCCTATTAATTCATTGAAGGATGTTCTTTATAAGTGGGAACACCATAGTTTAACCATCCTATGACCTTCCTAGTTGGCGTTGTTGGTGTGCCATTAGTATGTGTTCCACAGGTCGCCCATATGTTCCGCGGTATGGGCGAGTGATCCCCATTCTTGCTGGCAGATTGAGTGCTGTGTCGGGATTCGCCGCGGTCTGGATTCTATGTGTCTACTGTAGTTCCCATCTGTATTTCCTGTGTTATGCCTTACTGCAGCTGTGTAATTCCACCGGGCTTGCAGGTATGGGTGCCATCTTGGTCGTAGGCTTGTCCATCCATGGGAATTGCCTACTGGACACTGGTATAGGGCACATTTCACACCTGCATTTAGCATTATCCGGTGGATGCTTTGCATTATTAGTGGGGAGTAGGTCATGTGCTACACCCACATCCCTCCCATGGGGCAGGACAACGGATTATCTGCCAAACAACACGAGCCCCATTTCTGCATACCCAGGTCCCATGGCTGCAACCCTCGACAGTACCCATTACACATCCTTGTGCGGGACTGGGATGTGGCACATCTATGGACTCGATCTGGGATTTCTGTTCATATGTCCTGCATTTCATGGACACTTGTCATCAACTTTAAACAACCTGGTGTTGCATATGACTCGCTGCGGCATACTCACTGCTGTCGCGTCATCTGGTGGGCGTAGCGGCTGGATGGAATTCTGTTAAGATAAATTTTTGGGTCCTACAATGGACACCAATGTGCATATGTAAAGTTAGATGTTGCTGGACTGTGTCCAACTGGCCAGTGGTTTTGACTGCTGCTGTATGTTCCCCAATGTCGGATGTCTGTTTGACTACCCATATTATGGTGTCGTAAACCAGGTTTTTAGAACTGAGAACAAATGGTGTACATCCAAAGATGCAGGTTAGCAACTGCTTTAAATAAATCTCAGCGTCCCAGTAGGAAATATCCGTCACTGTATTGTCAACATAACACCACCAGAACATGTAGATCCCTATGTATTCATTGAAGCATGTTTTCTTTATAAGTGGGAGCATGCATAGTTTACATATCCTAGTTGACGTTGTTGGTGTGCCATTAGTATGTGTTCCACAGGTCGCCCATTTCTTCCAGTATGGCAGCGATCCCCATTTTGTTGCTGGCAGATTGAGTGCTGTGCGGTATTATACGGCGGTCTGACTTTGTATGGGAGTGTCCACTGTAGTCCCAACTGTATTTCCTGTGTTATGCCTTACTGCAGCTGTGTAATTCCACCGGGTTTGCAGTTATGGGTGCCATCTTGGTACTTGTCCATCCATGAATTGCCTACTGGACACTGATATAGGGCTGTACACATTTCACACCTGCATTTAGCATTATCCGGTGGATGCTTTGCATTATTAGTGGGGAGTAAGGCAGGTGCTACACCCACATCCCTCCCGAGGCGGGACAATGGATTATCTGCCAAACAACACCGAGCCCTGTTTCTGCATACCCAGGATCCCATGGCTGCAACACTCAATGGTACCCATTCCACATCCTTCATGTGTGCGGGACTGGGATGTGGATGCACTTCTATGGACTCGGAACTCTGGGGATTGCTGTCCATATGTCCTGCATTTCATGGACACTTGTCATCAACCTTAATAACGCTGGTGGTGCATGTGTCTAGCTGTGCCGCTGTATGATGTTCCATAGGTATCAATTTTTGGGTCCTACAATGGACACCAATGTGCATATGTAAAGTGTAGAACTTGTTGGACTGTGTCCATCTGGCAGTGGTTTTGACTGAACTTCTAGTTGGCGTTGTTGGTGTGCCATTAGTATGTGTTCCACAGGTCGCCCATTTGTTCCGCAGCATGGCAGCGAGTAATCCCCATTTTGGTGCTGGCAGATTGAGCGCTACCGCGGTATTTGCCCGGTGGTCTGACTTTGTATGGGAGTGTCACTGTAGTTCCCAACTGTATTTCCTGTGTTATGCCTTACTGCAGCTGTGTAATTCCACGGGTTTGCAGTTATGGGTGCCATCTTGGCCCGTCGTTTGTCCGTCCATGGGAATTGCCTACTGGACACTGGTATAGGGCTGTACACATTTCACAGCTGCATTTAACATTCTCCGGTGGATGTTTGCATTATTAGTGGGGTAAGGCATGTGCTATACCCACATCCCCTCAGGGGGCGGACAGCAGCTTATCTGCCAAACAACACCGAGCCCCATTTCTGCATACCCAGGATCCCATGGCTGCAACTCGACGTACCCATTACACATCCTTCATGTGTGCGGGACTGGGATGTGGCACTGTATGGACTCGACAATCTGTATTTCTGTTCATATGTCCTGCATTTCATGGACACTTGTCATCAACCTTAAACACGCTGGTGGTGCATATGTCTAGCTGTGCTGTAGTCACGGCTGTCGCTTCTTCTGTGGAATGGCAGCAGCTGGATGATATCGTCAGGACAATATTTGGGGTCCTACAATGGACACCAATGTGCATATGTAAAGTGTAGAACTTGTACTGTGTCCATCTGGACAGTGGTTTTGACTGCTGCTATATGTTCCCCAATGGGGTATGTCTGGTTGACTACCCATATTATGTAGTGCTACGAAACCAGGTGTTTCATAACTGAATACAAATGGTGTCCATCCACGATGCAGGTTAGCAACTGCTTTCAATAATTCAGAAGGCCCAATAGGAAATATCACCACTATATTGTCATAATAACACCAGCAAAACATACATCCTGTTTATTCATTGACAGATGTTCTTTATCAGTGTGACGCCATTGTTTAACCATCCTATGACCTTCCTAGTTGACGTTGTTGGTGTGCCATTAATATGTGTTCCACAGGCCGCCCATTTGTTCCACAGTATGGAAGCGAGTGATCCCCATTCTCCTGCTGGCAGATTGAGTGCTGTGTCTACACGGTAGTCTGCGGCGGTCTGGATTTCTATGGGGTGTGTCTACTGTAGTCCCTATCTGTATTTCCTGTGTTATGCCTTACTGCAGCTGTGTAATTCCACCAGGTTTGCAGTTATGGGTGCCATCTTGCTCGTACGCTTGTCCATCCATGGGAATTGCCTACTGGACACTGGTATAGGGCTGTACACATTTCACACCTGCATTTAGCAATATCCGGTGGATGCTTTGCATTATTAGTGGGGAGTGAGGCATGTGCTACACCCACATCCCTCCCAGGGGTGGGACACGGACTATCTGCCAAACAACACCGAGCCCCATTTCTGCATACCCAGATCCCATGGCTGAAACCCTCGACAGTACCCATTACACATCCTTCATGTGCGGGACTGGGATGTGGGCGAACCTATGGACTCGACAGTCTGGGGTTTTCTGTTCATATGTCCTGCATTTCATGGACACTTGTCATCAACATTAAACAGCTGGTGGTGCATATGTCTAGCTGTGCCGGTCATGACTGTCGCTTCTCCTGGTTGAGCGATGAAGGCTGGATGGTATTCCATCGGGACAATTTTTGGGTCCTACAATGGACACGAATGTGCATATGAAAAGTGTAGAACTTGTGGGACTGTGACCATGTGGCCAGTGGTTTTGACTGCTGCTGTATGTTCCCCCTGGCGGATGTCTGTGACTACCCATAGTGTGTGCTACGTAAACCAGGTTTTCCAAACCGGACCAAATGGTGTACATCCAATGATGCAGGTTAACAACTGCTTTAAATAATCCCAGAGGTCCCAGTAGGGAAGTATCGCCACTTTCTTGTCAGCCACCATAACAGGTGGATCACGAGCACTTTGGCCTGGTCTTGCCATTTTGCAAATGTAATTAGCAGCAACATATCATTAAATGAATAATAATACATATTTTAATAATAAAGTTAATCTTATGTTATTTGGACAATAGCTTCTGCTATTGACATACGATGCTGTGGGTTGGGTTACCATACACATGGCTTTCTCAAGGCAATTCACAATTCTAAACACTACTGTGGTCTCCTTTAAGGACCCCAGCCAGTGGTCAACATTACTCAAGCCACTGCATCATCACTTACATATGCCTTCTACCGGCACCTACAGGACTGCATGGATCAGGCATTCCCTTACCCAACTATGGTTCTTTGTACCAATGCCAAGCATCCAGTGTGGTGTACCCCATACCCAAGCTGTACAATGAGAGGAGGTGCTACTGCAAGACAGAGCAGACTCCTTGTGGGTGACACCCTTGCTCATTATATGTGAGCTACAAGCTCTGACATAATCGGGGCAGGTTCCACAGATATATCTCCAAGGACTCACAACAATCATGGCCTTCATTAGCTATGCTGGACACCTGGGAGGTAACTCCCAGATGTCTGACTGGGTTCACAATGATGTGAAGTGTACTGAACATACACACATTGCCAACATACTGGCTGACAGGTTCGGTGAAGACATCTCCACCCCTCCCCACATGGAGAGATGTCAGTAGCAGATTGTGGCCCCAGAATGTTCTGTAGCACAGGTGGGACATGCTCTCTCCAAGGTAGTGAACACAGCATCCATGGGACCAGCTGGTGTCCCTGTGTACTCATAATCTCATTGAGGAATTAGACCCACAGTTAGGACAGCTGTTTGATCTTAGCCTCACCTCGGGGTAGCATGCCCAGTTGTGCGCTGTAGTCCCACTTCGGGGGCAGTGCCTCCATGACCCTGGTTATTATCCATTAGCATGAGATGCCTTATCTGGAAGACATGGGGAAGGATCATGCAGCCCATAGATGACGACATAGGGACCTGCATACTTTGCATCAACCCAGTTTGGCTTGGTCAGGGGCAGATCATGCGTTTAAAACCTGGTTGATATTTTAGGGACAGTCACGAGGCCATTGATGAGGGTCATGCAGTCCATACAGCCTACCTCGACCTGGCAAGGCCTTCAACACAATACCCCTCGGGTATCATTGATAAACTCATCGGCTTGGATGTGAACATACATCGCGGGATGGGTTGCAAACTGGTTGACCTTGTCATAGTTGCTGGCAGCATGTCGGACTTACTGCCTGTCAGGCAGTGTCCCAGGGCCCCTGCCCTGGGTCCACTTTTTCTACATCTACATTTCCAAAGTACAAGCACACAGGGGTTAGGGCTGACATTGTTTGTAGATGACTGAACCGGTGCCAGTGGACGGACATCTGACACAGATATCCTTCAAGGGGCCTCACAGATATGGATATCTGCTGTCAGGACATGGCCTACAGCTAAATGCCGGGTTATGCATAGTCATACCCATCGGGAAGAACAAGGTCACCTGTCTGCCATATGGGTGGCAGTCCACTGATCACGGGGAATTACCAGGGATCTGGGGACCCAGGTGTCGTCACCATTATTCGACACGTTGCTATGGTGGTTCGGTAGAACTTCTACATTGCCCACCTGATCGTGCAGGATTCACATCTAGATCAGGGTAGGTCATCGTCTCCTTGTACTCATTACTCATTAGACCTATGATTGAGTACATTGCCCAGTTCAGAAGGTATCTGACCCGACACCTACAGCTGGGAAGGCCCCCATAGGTTCATCGTCAGACAGATGCAGGGTGTCAGGGATTGTGTTATGCTGCCCACTGTAAGGACTCCTGCTCCATTCAGTCACATACCACTTGTTCAGTGGTGACCTGTGCCTGACATACGAGGCCATGTCGACCCAGATGACTATGCTTCACCTACTGGATCTACATCCCTCAGCACCACAAGGTGGCGTGAACCTTGACACGGTCATTAATAGAATGTGTTGGAGTGACACATACATCACCCAGACACTCACTATGCTGAACAACATCACAGTACATGTGAGGCAGAGAACCTTGCTAGCCTTGTTCGAGGGGATCTTGTCCATTGGATGGGGATTGCAGATATACCCAGGGATTACATCATTGCCACTGCGTCACAGAGGTACAGCAATATAATAGGCATTTTCTCTCCAGACTGGAGGGTTGGCAAAGGTAACATAACTGTGGCCTAGGGTTATGGCTGCCCTTGGGTAGATAGCCTACTCTGTACCTATGGACCTATGAACCTATGTTCATAGTTTGTCCCCTTCACACTTGTCTAACCCTATCCTCATTCTTATGTGTATATTTCTGTACGTGATTGAACTATGTATTACCTGCAGGTATTTTTTCCCAATGGACACCAATGTGCATATGTAAAGTGTAGAACTTGTTGGACTGTGTCCATCTGGGTGGTTTGACTGAACTTCTAGTTGCGTTGTTGGTGTGCCATTAGTATGTGTTCCACAGGTCGCCCATTTGTTCCGGGGCATGGCAGCGTAATCCCCATTTTGGTGCTGGCAGATTGAGCGCTGCGGTATTTGCACGGTGGTCTGACTTTGTAGGGGGAGTGTCCACTGTAGTTCCCAACTGTATTTCCTGTGTTATGCCTTACTGCAGCTGTGTAATTCCACGGGTTTGCAGTTATGGGTGCCATCTTGGCGCGTTTGTCCTCCATGGGAATTGCCTACTGGACACTGGTATAGGGCTGTACACATTTCACACCGCATTTAGCATTCTCCGGTGGATGTTTTGCATTATTAGTGGGGTAAGGCATGTGCTATACCCACATCCCTCCCAGGGGGAAAAGGTTATCTGCCAAACAACACCGAGCCCCATTTCTGCATACCCAGGATCCCATGGCTGCAACCTCGACAGTACCCATTACACATCCTTCATGGCGGGACTGGGATGTGGGCATGTATGGACTCGACAATCTGTGGATTTCTGTTCATATGTCCTGCATTTCATGGACACTTGTCATCAACCTTAAACACGCTGGTGATGCATATGTCTAGCTGTGCCGTAGTCACGGCTGTCGCTTCTTCTCGGTGGAATGGCAGCAGCTGGATGATATCGTGGAAACAATATTTGGGGTCCTACAATGGACACCAATGTGCATATGTAAAGTGTAGAACTTGTACTGTGTCCATCTGGACAGTGGTTTTGACTGCAGCTGTATGTTCCCCAATCGGGGTTGTCTGTTTGACTACCCATATTATGTAGTGCTAGAAACCAGGTGTTTCATAACTGAATACAAATGGTGTCCATCCACGGATGCAGGTTAGCGACTGCTTTCAATAAACCTCAGAAGGCCCAATAGGAAATATCCACCACTATATTGTCATAATAACACCAGCAAAACATGTACATCCTGTTTATTCATTGACAGATGTTCTTTATCAGTGTGAACGCCATTGTTTAACCATCCTATGACCTTCCTAGTTGACGTTGTTGGTGTGCCATTAATATGTGTTCCACAGGCGCCCATTTGTTCCACAGTATGGGCGAGTGATCCCCATTCTCCTGCTGGCAGATTGAGTGCTGTGTCACGACGGGCGTCTGGATTTTAGGGGGTGTGTCTACTGTAGTCCCTATCTGTATTTCCTGTGTTATGCCTTATTGCAGCTGTGTAATTCCACCAGGTTTGCAGTTATGGGTGCCATCTTGCTCGTGCCTTGTCCATCCATGGGAATTGCCTACTGGACACTGGTATAGGGCTGTACACATTTCACACCTGCATTTAGCAATATCCGGTGGATGCTTTGCATTATTAGTGGGGAGTAGGCATGTGCTACACCCACATCCCTCCCACGGGTGGGACAACGGATTATCTGCCAAACAACACCGAGCCCCATTTCTGCATACCCAGATCCCATGGCTGAAACCCTCGACAGTACCCATTACACATCCTTCATGTGGGACTGGGATGTGGCGAACTTCTATGGACTCGACAGTCTGGGGTTTTCTGTTCATATGTCCTGCATTTCATGGACACTTGTCATCAACATTAAACACGCTGGTGGTGCATATGTCTAGCTGTGCTGTGGTCATGACTGTCGCTTCTCCTGGTTGAACGATGAAGGCTGGATGGTATTCCATACGGGACAATTTTGGGTCCTACAATGGACACCAATGTGCATATGTAAAGTGTAGAACTTGTGGACTGTGTCCATGTGGCCAGTGGTTTTGACTGCTGCTGTATGTTCCCTGGATGTCTGCTTGACTACCCATAGTGTGTGTCTACGTAAACCAGGTTTTCCAAAACCGAGACCAAATGGTGTACATCCAATGATGCAGGTTAACAACTGCTTTAAATAATCCCCAGAGGTCCCAGTAGGAAGTATCGCCACTTTTTGTCAGAATGTCACCACCATAACAGGTGGATCACGAGCACTTTGGCCGGTCTTACCGGCATTTGCAAATGTAATTAGCAGAAACATATCATTAAATGAAAAATAATACATAAATTAATAATAAAGTGAATATTATGTTAATTGGACAATAGCTTCTGCTAATGACATACGATGCTGTGGTGGTGCGGTTACCATACACATGGCTTTCTCAAAGGCCAATTCACAATTCTAAACACTACTGTGGTCTCCTTTAAGGACCCTAGCCAGTGGTCAACATTACTCAAGCCACTGCATCACTTACATATGCCTTCTACCGGCACCTACAGGACTGCATGGATCAGGCATTCCCTTACCCAACTATGGTTCTTTGTACCAATGCCAAGCATCCAGTGTGGTGTACCCAGCCATACCAAGCTGTACAATGAGAGGAGGTGGCTACTACAAGACAGAGCAGACTCCTTGTGGGTATGACACCCTTGCTCATTATATGTGAAGAGCTACAAGCCCCATGACATAATCCGGGCAGGTTCCACAGATATATCTCCAAGGACTCGACAGACAATCATACGGCCTTCATTAGCTATGCTGGACACCTGGGAGGTAACTCCCAGATATGCTCTGACTGGGTCCACAGTGATGTGAAGGTTACTGAACATACACACATTGCCAACATACTGGCTGACAGGTTCGGTGAAGACATCTCCACCCTCCCCACATGGAGAGATGTCTGTACCAGCAGATTGTGGCCCCAATGTTCTGTAACACAGGTGGGACATGCTCTCTCCCAAAGGGAGTGAACACAGCATCCATGGGACCAGCTGGTGTCCCACTGTGTACTCAATCTCATTGAGGAATTAGACCCACAGTTAGGACAGCTGTTTGATCTTAGCCTCACCTCGGTAAGCACCCCAAATTGTGCGGACTGTAGTCCCACTTCCAGGGGGAGTGCCTCCACTGACCCTGGTTATTACGGTCCCATTAGCATGAGATGCCTTATCTGGAAAGACATGGGGAAGGATCATACTGCAGCCCATAGATGACGACATAGGGGACCTGCATACTTTGCATCCAACCCAGTTTGGCTTGGTCAGGGGCAGATCATGCGTTTAAAACCTGGTTGACATTTTAGGGACAGTCACCGAGGCCATTGATGAGGGTCATGCAGTCCATACAGCCTACCTCGACCTGGCAAAGGCCTTCAACACAATACCCCCCTCGGGTATCATTGATAAACTCATCGGCTTGGATGTGAACACGTACATCGCAGGATGGGTTGCAAACTGGCTAGGTGACACAACCCACGCGGTCATAGTTGCTGGCAGCATGTCAGACTTACTGCCTGTCACAGGCAGTGTCCCACGGGGCTCTGCCCTGGGTCCACTATTTTTCTACATCTACATTTCCAAAGTACAAGCACACACAGGGGGGTTAGGGCTGACATTGTTTGTAGATGACTGCGAACCGGGTGCCATAGTGGGACGGACATCTGACACAGATATCCTTCAAAGGGGCCTCACAGATATGGATATCTGCTGTCAGGGACATGGCCTACAGCTAAATGCCGGGTTATGCATAGTCATACCCATCGGGAAGAACAAGGTCACCCCTGTCTGCCATATGGGTGGCAGTCCACTGATCACGGGGAATTACCAGGGATCTGGGGACCCAGGTGTCGTCACCATTCGTTCGACACACTGCTATGGTGGTTCGGTAGAACTTCTACATTGCCCACCTGATCGTGCAGGGATTCACATCTAGATCAGGGTAGGTCATCGTCTCCTTGTACTCATTACTCATTAGACCTATGATTGAGTACATTGCCCAGTTCAGAAGGTATCTGACCCGACACCTACAGCAGCTGGGAAGGCCCCATAGGTTCATCGTCAGACAGATGCAGGGTGTCAGGGATTTGTGTTATGCTGCCCCGCTGTAAGGACTCCTGCTCCATTCAGTCACATACCACTTGTTCAGTGGTGACCTGTGCCTGACATACGAGGCCATGTCGACCCATATTTGATGACTATGCTTCACCTACTGGATCTACATCCCTCAGAAACCCCAAGGGCAGGTGCGTGAACCTTGACACGGTCATTAATAGAATGTGTTGGAGTGACACATACATCACCCAGACACTCACTATGCTGTGGGAACAACATCACAGTACATGTGAGGCAGAGAACCTTGCTAGCCTTGTTCGAGGGGATCTTGTCCATTGGATGGGGATTGCAGATATACCCCAGGGATTACATCATTGTCACTGCTTGACAGAGGTACAGCAATATAATAGGCATTTTATCTCCAGACTGGAGGGTTGGCAAAGGTAACATAACTGTGGCCTAGGGTTATGGCTGCCCTTGGGTAGATAGCCTACTCTGTACCTATGGACCTATGAACCTATGTTCATAGTTTGTCCCATTCACACTTGTCTAACCCTATCCTCATTCTTATGTGTATATTTCTGTGGCACGTGATTGAACTATGTATTACCTGCAGGTATGCTGTCTACAGTGCACATATGTCACAGTTGATTACAGTGTATCTGTGTACCTACCTCTGTGATACTGAGGACTACCACACATCCTTCACAGCATTACATGCATATGTCCATTCTATTATTCTTTGGCCTGAGGGTGTTAGCACGGTTACACGTGTCCCTGTTTGTGCGCGCGTCATGGTGGTCTTTGACCAGCCTCCGTTGCTGTCGTGGGATGGACGGTAGTGTTGGTGTGTGTTTGGCATGTGTTTTCACTGCCGGTACATCTGTGGGAGGTGGGGTTGGCACATGTTCCTCTTTGCAGGGGGCCCATCCTGGACATTTTTGACATGGATGTACACTTGGCACGTGCCATATGTCCTGTGCTATTCCCACAGTCGTATGCCTTCCTGCATTACTACTGCGTGTTACTGGCTGTTTGTATCTGTAGCATGGCTATTATGGTGGATAGCTTGGCCTATTCCCATGCTATGACATACCCATCCATCCAGGCATATACATGTTATTCCGTCCTTTGCGTTGGCGTGGGTGTTTGGCTGTCCGGCACGCTACTCTCAACGTGTGATGTCCCACCTTCCCCTTCTGTGCCTGTGGCACCCTGTTGGGCGTCCTGCTTGGTGGGCAGATGTTCCGCCATATGTGTTGTGTTTGACATGTCTGCATAGCTAATCCGCGGTGGCTGAACATACCGCCTTGTCCAGATGTGTACAGTTATGGGCACCGTGGCGTGCGCCTATGGGGTTTCGACAGGTCCATACCACATGCGGGATGTACACATTCTGCCGACACATTCACATGCAGCCATTTGGATATCTGTACCTGAGGTGGGATGTTAACATGTGGGGTACATATTTGCACTGGCACTGCCTAGGACAATACTTCTTACTACATTTCAGGTATGCCCATTGTGTGTAGGTGTGTAGCTGTGCAAGGCTGCTAGCTGGGTTGGGTGCATGTACAT
>NW_025056012.1:0-7652 GCF_019279795.1 Protopterus annectens | reverse complement strand
GCCTGGGGACTCAGGTTATGCTTTTAGATGCACAAGATATATCCTGCTGACATCTTTGTCTTTGCGGATGTTGCACCACCTAGTAGAATGCCTGTTTTCTGCTGTGTTTAGTATTCTCGGTGCTTGTAAATCGTCATGCTGTAGTGTGATAGGGTAGTAATGTGTAGGTTCATTCCAGCCCTGCCACATGTGTGTGTGTGTCTGTATCTCTCTCTCTCTATATATATATATATATATATATATAATATATTCTATTTTCTGCCCATAACTCTGCTCTTGCATGGACAGTTGACTGTTTCATGTATCGCATATTTGCATAGCTTTCACATACCAATGGGGTATGTTGCAAATCCCAACATTGTCCATGCAACGTGTGTTAGGCGTGTGTTCACTACAGGCATTTGCTGTATATCTTGGCAGACATCTATCCTTGCTGTACTCTCACTGTACTCATACACGGAGGCTTCATGTATCATGGCCTAGTTTTGATGTGTGTATGTCTATTTGTGCTGTGTGCATGGCTGTGGGTATGTCCCACTATCATCATTGTAAAGGTGACAGCCCTATAGGTTCTTCATGTAGACTGCTGTGTCATTTGACATGTCAGCACAAACCTGCGGACAGTACGGCACTCCCTACTGCGGCGCTTTTCATCCTTCTGCGTTATCTTGCAGTCAATATTGCTGTTTCCTCTCACATGTATCTGTTTCTGTTCATACCACTCCACCTCCTAGAGCAGATTTCTGGACAAGGCCTTATCTGATAGTGGGACACATAGGGGCAGTATTGACATGTTGCTCTTACAAACGTGATAATTGACACAATAATAGGTTTTGCATTACTATGGCTTTTCTGTCGGATTTGGTGTCTTAATCACATGTTTGTCATTATTTCATGTCTTCAGTTATCATGAAAGTGCCAGAATGTTACTGTTGTTGGAACACACCAAACATATGAGGCAGAACTCTGCACATTCTATCTGTACAGTTGCGAGTATGTGTCTGATGCAAAATATCAACTTTCTGACACCAATACACACACTGTATGGCGGCATCACAGGCCACATGCCATTACATTTATATTGCAGGACACACCCACCCAAACAGTTGTATTCCTCACAGGCCAACAGCTGCTTATCCACACTAATTGGTCTATCATGTACCGTATGTGTGCCGGTATTTGCACTTTCCTCAGTGGCAGAGCTCACGCAGTATGGGGACTGGACATTGTTACGGTGACACTGCATGACACCCTGAGGGACACATTACTTTTGTGTCTATTAACCTTCCACATTGACATTCACAGGGCATACGCTGTCATTCACATTTGTCGGAGTACATGCGTATGACTTGTATATGTGTTCTCATTTGTCCTGATGTCCTTCTTCTCACCTGTCCTCCTAGTATCACTAGTTCTGTACATGTATTTTGGACAGGTATTTTGGACAGGTTACCTTCATACCCCTAACCTGTACACATTATGGGTAAACGCCCTGAAATTTGACCTTTGCCCTTGTTACATTTGTCATAGTGATGTGAATTTCTGGTAAATTGCTGGCAAGGCATTACTAACTGTGCGGTAGATAATAGTGAGTGACATTTCCATTACATGATTAGTAACACTCATAACATCCATATTCATGGCTACGCCAGTATTTTCACAACGTTCTGACTTTGTCTGGGGTATATCTAATACAGTCCCTATTTGTATTTCATGTACTATGCCTTAGTGCAGCTGTGTTATTCTGACAGTTTGCCAGTTATGGGTACCATCTTGGTCAGCATGTCCATCCATGATAATCGCCTACATGACACTAATATAGGGCCCTACATATTGCCAAAATGGTTTCCGCAATATCCGGTGGATGTTTTGCCCCATTATTGGGAATATAGGCTGTGCTATACCCACATCACTCCCATGGCGGCCTAAATCTCTGCCAAACAACACCTAGGCCCATTTCTGCATACCCATGATTCCCATACCTGACAACCTCTACAGTACCCATTACACATGTTTAATGTGTGCAGTACTGAAGTGTGGAGACACTTATATGCACTCCCACTCTCCGGATATCAGTTCGAGTCATACATTCTATCGACACATGTGTCATCACCCTTGCACCTGATACTGTTGCATGTACAGCTATTTCATATTTGCTGAGGTCACTTATTTTACGTCAATGTCAGTTGACACTACGTATGGATCAATCTTTGGAGTCCTGCAATGGACACCTATCTGCATGTTTAAAGTGTAGAACTTGCTGGACTGTCACTTTCTGGCCAATGGTTTGGAATGCAGCGGTTTATTCACCTTTCATGCATGTCTGTTTGTCTACCCATATTAGCTATAACGTGGCCTATTTATGTACATATGTCATATCTATGGGACATAAGTCTGTTGTGTGTGCATATATACATGTACAATCCTCATTTCATAACTTGCTTTGGTTTACGTCTGTGGATTATGTGTATACACATATATCTATATCCATACCATACCTTTCCACTGTACAGATTGTCGCAGAGTGTACAGCTGGTTGCCCCTTATCTTGGTGTGTTTTACATAAACCTGTGTCTATCTGGCAATGTAGTGGCATTTCATTTGAGACTTATGGTGGGGAATTCTGGCAAGCAGTGCAGGTTACGACTGCATACCCTTCAGAGGATCCATGCTACTGACACACCCGTTATTCTATCCACTTTCTATGTTTGTTCTGGCACATATCTGGGGTTTGTCCCTATTTGTACTGGTAGTTTGTGTGGCTTTGTCCGGTTTCATACATTACGAGGTTAACAGGTTTGAACCATGTATAACTAACGTGGGGGAAACAGCATTCATTTACTATGCTGTGAGCGGATCACGCACGCAGGGACTGCATTTCCTTATTGTGGGTTACGCGCAGGCACGCATGCATATCCTTATTGTGAGTTACATATGTTTACTAAGTCTTTGTGCTTACATGGGCTTTATTACTTGTGACAGTACCAGTATATTATTTGTAATCTGGTTAACGGACGTATGCAAAACACACATTCACCTTTACATATTTAACTGTCTGTACAGCACAGATGCATTCATTACACTTTCACATTATATGTGCTGTAGTCGTAGTTCAACCGGAACTGCATTCACATTGGCCGGATGCTGTAACCACTATACGTTTGGTGTTCTGACTCATTTATATGCATACCCATAGTTCATAGCTACATTAACATATGCCTCACCGCTTCACTTACGTAACAGGCATCCATTCTCCTGCTGGGAAAAATGCGGTACTACATGTTACACATTCCCTATTCCCTACTGCTCTGGACCCAAGCTGCATATTTAATCACTGCAGGGATATTCAAAACCCAAAGGCTTATAGACCTGACACATACAGGTCTTTTATTGTCAGGGTGTTCATGTGGTGATCTGGGTTTAGGCTTGTCCGCCTGGTGAACGGAACTGCCCTGACCATGTTCAAATGTCAGACAAAGCACATGGACAGGGTTTGTCCATTTTAAACATTTAATCTGTGTTTACAGACACAGGTGTTTGGGCACCTGTCAGCAGCTTATGATGTTGGCAATACATAATATGGGTGGGGGTGGTTACAATACATAATCCACAGTGGTGTTCCCATTCACATTTGACTATTTCCTGTATTCATTCTTACGAGGGTTATTATTTTGCACATGACTTAACTATGAATTAACTACAGGTGTGCAGTAGTACAGTCAACATATGTGACGGTTTGTTACAGTATAAATGTATGGACATCTGTAATACTGGGGACTACCCCACATCCTTCACAACATTTCATGCTTATGTACATACTATTATTCCGTGAACTTTCGAAGTTTGTGAGAGCAGTAATTACATCTGTCCCTATTTATCCACCCATCCTTTTAGGCTTTGTCCAGGTTTTGTTGCTGTAATAGGTTGAGAGGTGGTGTCGGTATGTGATTGAGTTGAATATATACTGTTGATAATTTAGTGGGGAGTAGGGTTACCACTTGTTCCTCTTTGCGAGGGGAGGTCCCACTTTGGACAGTTGTGTCCTGCGACGACACCTGAGACACGGCAAATGTCCTGTGAATTTAAGACAATAACATATTTCTTATTTTCTTTACTAGTTGCATGATACAGGTATTTTGTATCTGGTACACATAACTATTATTTGGGATAGCATAAGCTATTCAAATGCTATGGAATAAGCTTTTATCTTGGCATACACGTGTAATTCTGTCCTTTGCGCTGGCCGGGGGTATGTTTTATCATGCAAATTCTCACATTTCTACAAGGGATGTCCCACCTTGGCCATCTGAACAGGTGGCGACCCTAGTGGGGTGTCCTGCATGGTGGACAGCTGGTCCATCCTGCGTAGTATGTTTTGCATGTCTGTGTAGAAACTGAACAGTACCGTGACTACACATACATGTTTTGTCCAGATGTGTACAGTTATGGACACCGTGGTGTGTGAACAACTCTGAGGTTTCAACAGGTTACTTATCCCACACGGGATGTACACACATTTTGCCGAAACATTAACGCGCGGGCATTTGGATTTACGTACCTGTGATGGGATGTTTACAAACGTGGGATACATATTTGCAATCCTTTCACTGCCTAGGACGATACTTCCTACTACATATGGGGAATACTCGCTATGTGTAGGTGTACGGATGCAAGGCTGGTAGATGGATTTGGTGGACATTCGGACATGGGTGCGGGTTATGTGCTATACAGGGGTTGTTGCGTATTGCATTTGTATGCATGGGTTCTGCTTTTAGATATCCTGGTTCCACATATGGCATCCTATGTGTATGTGACGGTTATGTTCATGTGTATAGCACATTTTAATATACATATGCTTGTGTGTGTTTGGTATACAATTTGGACTGTCAGGTTTCTTTACGGTTGTTATATAGCCACAACTGCCCAGCTGTGCACTATCACTACCACTGTGGGACTGCTGGTGACCATGCCCATGGGGCTAGACGTGTGTATTGGCGGCGCGCTGACATGATGCGCTTCACTTCCACTGGGTATAACTTCTGACAGTACAGTACATTACGGACACACGATTTTAAGTATCATTTGTTCCATGGACGAGAACTCATATTGTGCTGCGTGCATTTCTGTTTGGTTCTCCATTTTGTGTGGCCGGGAAATGTCTTGCATGCTTTGCATACGTTTCATTATCCACGGACACTGATAGGTGCGATTACTATTGCAGGCAGGCTATAATATTCAGCAGTTTAGGTTGCTCATCGCCAGCCGACATTGACACGCCTCCGGGCGCAGCTTAGTAATGCCCCATGCACTCGCGCACGTGTCCTATGCACATGGATGTGGTAGCGGCGTACCTTCATTAATATGCATATGGCACTACTACACCATTTATATGCCGCACGGCCGGCGCAGGCCTTACACCGGCCTTGCGCCGAGCTTCATGAATCCGGGGGATTGGATATCATATAATAAAACAATAAAGAATACCAAGAATTGTTAGAGGCCTGGTTACAGGCATACAAATCTTATACTTACATACAGTACATATTCAGTAGAGGCCTGAGGAGAAAAGCTCCAATATAGGCAATAGTATTTTAGAATACATTGTATACAATAGAAGGAAGTTACATTACATTATTTTAGATTAGACAATAGGAAGTGAGTTCTTTTAGAGAAGTAAGTCATGAAACAGTGCAGAGAGGAAGTCTCTTTAATGCTAGGAAGTGGTTAGTGTTCTAGTTGCAATTGCTAGGCATAATAAAACAACAAAGCAGAGAGGTAAAGGGAGTGGGAGATAGGGAAATAGATTTTAGTCAGGGTTAGAGCAGGGACATAGCCAGTGTGTTTTTAGATATTTTTTAAGATATTTTTTGAAAAGCAATGTGGAAGAAAGTGATGGGAGTTCATTAGGAAGCTGGTTCCAGGTTTTTCCCACTATGCTGGAAAATAGTGAGTCCCCAGCCTTGTTGTTAGATTTAGTAGTGGAGACTAGAAGCTTACTAGCAGAGCGTAGTGCTACCAGATTTAAATATGGGGTAACTAGACTAGTGAGGATAGGAGTATTGTTAGGATGGTAGAGAATATTTTGGGTAATAGTCAGTTGTTGAGAAAGTAGTTGGTTCAGTCATGGGTTCTAAAAGGGGAGCCTGTGGCGAATCTGGCAATGTTATTATAGCTGGTTGCAAGTTTGCTAATGTTGATTTTAGATAGGTTAGTATAAATGGCAGAGGCATAAAACAGGGTAGAGATAAGGTGGGGTTGGGCAATGGTAGTTTTAGCTAATGGTGTGAGGAAGGGTTTGATTCTATAAAGAGATCCTAGTTTTCTCTTGACTGATTTTATAGTAGTATTAATATGATCATCATAGCTAAGGCTGTGGTCTATTGTAATACCTAAGAGTCGGGTTGTAGTGTCTGGGGATATGGTAGTTCCAGTGTTAGAAGTTACTGTGAAGTGACATTATGGAGACCTTCGGTTAGGAGTAAAGGGCAATAATTTATTTTTTGGGGGGTTAAGGAGGAGGCAATGTTGCATGAACCAATTTCCAACAGTATGAAATACAGTTTGGGTGAGGGTCTGAAGTGGGGAAACAGAGTTGGCAGAGTATATTAAAGTTGAATCATCTGCATATTGTATGCAGGTGGCTTGTGGAATTTTAGAGTTAAGATCATTAATAAAGATTGAAAAGAAAAGAGGGCCTAATATGGAGCCTTGGGGCACTCCAATGTTGGCAGGGAGGGGTGTGGATAAATTATTATCCCAGAGAACAGCTTGACGTCTGTTATCTAAGTATGATTTAAACCAAAGTATTGCCTGTGTGTCAAGAGATAGGGATTTTAGTATATCAATAAGTAGGTGATGGTTAACTATGTCGAAGGCTTTTGACAGGTCAATAAATAGTGCAGATGAAAGAGAGTTATTATTATGATGTTTGTTAATACAGTCAGAAAAGGATAGCAAGGCAGTGGTTGTACTATGGTGAGGTATAAAGCCATGCTGACAGTTAGCAAGTAAGTTATTAGAGAGAAGGTGGATGAGGAGCTGTCGGTGGATACATTTTTCCATTATTTTTGCTATTGGAGAGAGTAAGGCTTTTGGTTGGAAGTTAGAAATCTCTGTAGAGGAACCACCCTTGTGCAGAGGGATGATGTGTGAGACTTTCCAGATGGTGGGGATTGTTCATTTTGTAATTGTTCTATTTATAAGGATGGATATAGGATAGGCAATGGCTTTAGATGCAATTTGTAGGTATTCACCTGGTAGGTTATTAATAAATAACTGTAATAATCAGAGTTATAGATTACTTTTATTTCAGAAATGCATGTAGATTCTTTCATTTTGTCAGCTGCTCAAGTTAGCAGTACTAATATTAAAAAAGTGTCCCTTCTTTGACAGGTTCCCAACTGTATTGTGTGGCCATTTTATATTTTTGCATCACATTTGTGGTCCATTTTTCATAAAATTGTGTTTTTTTTGGCAAATTAGTGGCAAATCATTATTTATTTATTTATTTATTTGCAGTTGGTTTACCAGGATAGTCCATTGGGCCAAAAAGAACCCGTTTTCAATGCAGTCCTGGGGAGAAAAGCTGCACAGACAATTGGTACATACAATTCTAATATATCTTGTCTAAATTCATAAACAAATAAACTATT
>NW_025056011.1:0-7756 GCF_019279795.1 Protopterus annectens | reverse complement strand
TTTTTTAAATTTTTTTTTTTGTCTATTTAAAGTTCTTTAAATTAAAAAAGTTCTTTTCAGGGGGCAAGGGGATGCGGGGCAGCACACACATACCACCAGTAGGATTATTCCTACACAGATGGCAATCAGAATGTTCATAGGATCCCCACCCCAAACAATTTCTGGAAAAAGTCCGTCAATGGATTTGGTCCTGGTTGCATGGCTGACACCTGCTGAATTACCTCAAGGTGATTGTCTATCTCGTGTTTGTGGTCAGGAATAAACAGCACTCCTCCTGGATTAAAGTGCACATACCTCCTCTCACCGCTAGGGTGAAGTCAAGAGCCATGCGGTTTTGAAGCACTACTGTTCTCATGGCAGTCAGTTCATCAGTCACCAATTCTAGGGCGGAAAAGGTTGCATTGCTCATTATTTCAAGAAGTTTAGACAGTTTTCTCAGTTCCCAGATTGATTTTGTTGCTCTATATGCTGGCAGTACACCTGCCCACAAGATAACAGTACCACTCAAGTCTATTTTTCCCTAAGCCCACAGCATGATGGTTTTTCCAGCGTGCATTGATTTGCCCCACTGGATTGACAGGCTTCTTAATTTCTCGAACATTCCGAATTTTCCCTTGAGGTAAAACTGCTGTCTGTCGTATGGCCGGAACCAGGTACCCCAAAAAACAACTGCCGGACCAATTCTCAGGTAACCATTTATATGCTTTTCTACCACATACAAAGTAACAATCTTCTACTTTGGTAGTAACTTTACTATGCCCTGGCTCTGCATGAAACATTTTTTTGTCAATTATAGACAGTTGTCTATAGAGGTCAGCATTATGTTTTACTTCAATTGTCCTATGCATCAGTTCAACAAATGAATCATAGCTTGTGTTGCAATAGGATCCGGTGTTATCAGGTTTAGTGTAGCATCTATATGGAACAGTCACATTGCAATTGCTCCAACCCACCTGAACTGTATCATTTTTGTAAAAACACACAGTCCTTCTGTGAACAGACAAGTGCAATGCTACTTTTTTCTTGTGATGACATCTGATGTATCATAAATTAAGTTTTCCCAGGTCTTGTTGCTCCTAGGGGACTGAAGTTAACTAACCCCCATATGCTGTTGGCAAAGCTGTGCAAATCCAGCAATTTGAAACATTGAAAGTCTCAGCATACACATATTTGATTGCCTGGTAAGTGTTAAAGTTTGGTGCCACTTGCTTCTCCCCCTTTTCAGTTCAATTTGTGTGGCTGGGAAAGGAATGGCCACAACAAAAGATTATTGTCACTAGTACAGTCAACAGGATGATTATGCAAAACTTCTGAGGAAAGGGGTTTTTCTGCATTCCTGTTTTCTCAGACTCTTCCCAAATAGTGTATTTGGATCTTTTTGGATTCCATCATTTTTACTTTGGGCATGTGATCTTACTCTCTGCCCTAATAGGACCTTCAGCACCGATGGTTTCTTCACTGGGGTTGAGACGGATCAGTCCCATTGATCTGACCCCTTTTAGCCCGACTTTGTGCTGAGGGCCCGATGGAAGGTAAGATTTTGTCCAACTCAAAGTTCTTAACTAGTTTGCAGTGGTCAGGTGGTCCACAACCCCGCTATCTTGACTGCAGTGGGTGTCAAAGAAGCACCTGGTATGGACCTTCCCACCTTGGTGATTCTTCTCTTAATGTTTTGATCCACCCAATCCCTGAACTGCCACTTCTGATGTCTGGTTTGTTCTTTATCTGAAACAGAATTTACTGCAACAGATGTTTAGAATTCAATAACTTCCTCATATATTCAGCTAGTGTAAAATCAGCTTCCTGGTCTGAGGACATGAGAAGTTTCCACTGGGGTGTATAATAAGCCCTTCCAAATAGTTTTTCAAAAGAAGTCAATCCTTTTGCAGTCGGAACAGTTCTCATGCTCAACAGTGCCAGGGGCAAACAGTATAACCAATTTTTTCCTGTCTCAGCTATTCATTTTCTCAATTTGTTTTTTAGTATACCATTATGCCTTTCAACTAGCCCTGCAGATTGCAGATGGTATGCACAATGATTTTTTAAAGAAATACCAAAATGCTTACTTAACTGCTGTATGGTTTGGTTTACAAAGTGTGTACCATTGTCACTGTAGATCCTTTCCGGAATGCCGAATCTAGGAATGATTTCTTTGACAAGTACTTTTGCCACCGTAGCTGCATCTGGATTTTTGGTTGGAAAGGCTTCCACCCATCTGGAAAACATATCTACAATGACAAGACAATACTTCTTATTTTCACATTTGTTCAATTCTATGAAATCCATACAGATAGTATGACACCGATATGGGGATGTAGCGGAAACTCCCTTGCTTGGACTTTAACGCCCCTTGTGCATGATGTTGTTACAAATTTGACACATCAAACAAATTTTTAGAGTAGTTTGTAAATCCACATTGTGAACACTTGGTTCACCAGCTGTACCCCCCCCTGTTGAGACATGGCACTGCCCATGGCTCAACAAAGCTGCATATCTAAACAAATTAGATGGTAGTATCGGTTTCCTTCTTTAGAGATGTACAGCCCCTTTTCGAGAATTGCTCCTCATTTTATCCCATCTTGTTTTTCAGCTTGTGTAGTAAGTGTCTGCATTGTTTTAACATTTCTAAATCTAAAATCTCAGAGGGTTGTAATTCCTCATTTAAAAGAAATACTTCTGAAGCTGCTTGTTTTGCAGCTGTATCAGCTCTTGCATTACCTTTTGAAATCCTATCTTGTTGCTTGGTGTGAGCTGTGCATTTACAAATAGCTACTTTCTGAGGTAACTGAATAGATTCTAAAAGATCTAAAATAAACTGTGCATGAT
Source organism: Protopterus annectens (assembly GCF_019279795.1). Lineage (NCBI taxonomy): Eukaryota > Metazoa > Chordata > Ceratodontiformes > Protopteridae > Protopterus > Protopterus annectens. Next base: position 4,930 of record NW_025056011.1, on the reverse strand, counting down.
TTATAGGTTTGCCAGTAGATGTTATCATTCCTCGGTTTTTCCACTGTTGCGCAAAAACATGTACAGTAGAAAAAGTGTACTGGCTGTCAGTAAAAATGTTTACACATTTACCCTTTGCTAAGGTACATGCCCGTGTCAAGGCAATCAATTCTGCTGCCTGTGCAGATAAGTTGTGTGGTAAAGGTTTTGCTTCTATAATCTCAGTATCAGAAACTACTGCATATCCTACTAGGTTCTGTCCTGCAGGACCCCTTTTGCATGAGCCATCCACGTAGTATGTCACCTCGGCATCATCCAAGGGGACATCCGTGAGATCTTTTCTAGGTAGTGTCTTTTGCTCAATTACCTGCAGGCAGTGGTGTGGTGTGAAATCTGTAGGGGTTGGGAGCAAGGTAGAAGGGTTCAAAGTCATGCATCGTTCAATTGTCATATGAGGTTGGCTCAACAATATAGTCATACAGGAAAGATGCCTAGCAGGGGAAAGATATGCTACCTTCTCTTGCAGTAAAATAATCGTGACTGTATGAGGCACTCTCAAAATGAGAGGGTGGAATAAACTACTGAGGCTGAAGCCTGTACTGCCATTGCAGCTGCAACTACTGCTTGTACACAGTGGGGTAAGGACCATGCCACTGGGTCTAGCTGTGATGAATAGTAAGCAATGGGGCGTTGCTTATCCCCATGCTGTTGTGTTAATACTGATGTCATGTAACCCTGCTTACAATCTACAGTTTGGAAAAAACGTTTATGGTACTTTGGCAATCCCAGAACTAATGAGGACGCTATTAACTGCTTTAATTTACAGAAGGCAGATTCTGCCTCTGGTGTCCATTGTAATAAATCCTGTGCTGCCATAGGCCTTTTTTATATAAGGTCAGTCAGAGGTGCAGATTCCAAGGCATAGTTTGGAATCCAGCTCCTGCAAAAATTAGTTGTACCCAGGAAGGACATCATTTCCTTCTTGGTAGTGGGTTTTGGTGCTTGCAAAATTGCTATTTTTCTGTCCTCATCTAATGTTCTACCTTCCTTGGATATTACATATCCCAGGTATTTGACTTATTTTTTCCAAAGCTGCAGTTTATTTTTATTTACTTTATGTCCTCCAGTGGCTAAAAATCATAGAAGTGCTATGCTATCTTCTCTACAATCCTGCTGGGTGGGGGTTGCCAGCAAGATGTCATCAACATAAAGTAAAATCTGACTGCCTCTTGGTGGGGTGAATCCCGCCAAGTTGCTTGCCATTTCTTGTGAGAATATTGTTGGACTTTCACAATATTCCTGTGGTAGTCGCGTATATGTGTACCTTTTTCCCTGAAATGTGAATGCAAACCAATACTGGCTGTCAGGGTGTATCGGTATCGAAAAGAAAGCATTGCTGATTCTACCACAGAAAAATACTTCTGTTGAGGTTTTAAATCATTCAACAGGGTGTGTTGGGTCTGGCACCGTAGGTGCCCTTGGTATTACTGCATCATTTACAGCTTGTAAATCTTGGACCATACGCCATTCTCCATTTGCTTTTTTAACTGGAAATAAGGGTGTGTTACATGGTGAATCAGGAGATTCTACTAGTATCCCTCCTTTAAGTAAGGCTGCTATAATAGGCTTTATCCCTGCCTCTGCATCTTTTCTTAAGGGATACTGTCTTTTCTGTGGTCTGAATGCTGACTTTGGCATGATAGTAACTGGTCCCGAATGAGTCCTACATCTGACTTCCCTGTTGACCAGAGAGTTTCTCGTATATTCTGTAAGGCATTCTCTTCCTCCTTTAATAGGAGTGCTAATCAGCTGTCCTTGCTAGACTGCAAGTGCACGGCTGGGTGGGTCTGAGTTATCCAATTCAACTTCTGAATTTGTATTCCCTGTTCTGACAGTTCTAATTCTGTCTGTTTCTCCCATCTCGTGACTTTTTCTCCTAGGTCTGCCCATTCTATTTTTTGTTCTTGGTTAAGCTAACATGTGGTAATCGATTAGATTTATAAAGTGCAAAGAACTCCTGGGGCAATGAACAGCTGGCTACACTGTTCCCTTCTGTGTCCCAGTACAGGTTACGTAATATCAATCTGTTTGCATGATTTTTAAACAATTCTTGCTCATATTCCTTATCAGGTCCTGGTGTGTTACAATAATACAGGGTACAGTGCAACAGGTGTTGCTTATAAATGTCAAGGGAGGGGAACTTGCTGATGGCTACATTCATTAATTCTTCGGTCACAGTCCCTGGACCAGTCATAACCAAGTCCTGGCTGTACCAATAAAACATTTCACCCTCCGATTGCACTGCAAAGATATCAGTTTGTCGCTGTGCTTCCATACCCTGCATGATTGGGACTACTGCTATACCAAATAGCTGCATAAGGTCTCTGCCCAAGAGGTTTACTGGACATTTTGCAGAAACAATTTTGCTTTTCTGAGTCAATCCTGAAACAGGATCAGTTATTGCAATGTTACGGGAGAGGGGCTCCCGGTACAGCTGTCCATTAGCTGCTTTTACCAGTATGTAATCAGGTGACTCTGTTTTCTGGCAGTTTGGAGGGATGTATCAGGGTTCGTGATGCCCCTGAGTCACACAAGAATTTGACTTCCCTCCCTTCTACCAAGAATGTAACTTCTGGTTTTGTGTCTGCTATATAGAGCTCCAGGCTCAAAGCTAGGTCTAATATTTCATTTTCTTCATTGTCAAATCCCTTTCCCCTACTTCTCTGTCACATCCTCTACTCCCTCTATCCCTTCTCATTTGTCCATTCTCTGCTATCCCCTTCTAGTGATTCCTGACTACCATATAGTCAGTCCTCACCCTCCTTGTCTTCCGTGGTTGCCTTCTTGTTTTTCTTGCAATCCCTTGCCAAGTGTCGCTTTTACCCATTTAAAACATTCTCCCTTTTCTTTCCCTTCAAAGTCCTCTGATCGCTGATCAGATTGTTTGTTTCCTGGCTTTTTCTTGCCCTTTTTTCCCCGGGCTGTACTACATAAACTTCTGCTCCATCTTCTACAGAAAATACTTGAGCTTTCTTTTCTTTTGCTATTAAAATGCCTTTCAGCGTGCCTAGCATATTCAAGTAATGACTGTAACCTGCTTGTACGATGATCTACCATGTGTTTTGTAATAAAACTGCTTATAGGTGCAATACTGCCTTTTAAAAATGCATTCTTTAACTGCTGTTCATATGGGGAATCTTGTGTTTGATCTTCAGGAACCTGCATTCCACAGTGGTTATTAACACATTCTAACAATCTGGCATAATACCGTCAATGTTTCACCTTCTTGTTGGATGCATTGATTAATGCAAGTCCAGTCTGCCCTAGGCTTCCATTTTCAAGAGATGCAGTCTGTAAGACCTTTTACTCTGTTGTCTAATTCTGCGCTGATATGTGGGAGGGGTCTGTGTGCAGGCCCCGGGATTCCAGTTGCCACTAATCATGTCCAATCTGGCCCCACAATTTGTCTAACTACTTTTCTACTTCTTCTCCTTTAATTATAACTTAACCTCATTCCTTGTAAATCTTCTAAGAATTTTCTAAAATTAACTTTTGGATGGGGGAAATTTCCCCCAGTGGCTTTCGGATATCTTCCGAGTCCAAAGGTCTATACACTAAAATAGTTGGGTCCTGATTGTCTTGACCTGCCTGAGGATTGGGTACTTCTATAAGTGGGCATATTTCTTCTTCACTCATAGATCGTGAATTCAACCATTTATAACTCAACCTTCTTTGATTTTCCTCCCTTTTGTTCAGACCTGGTCTCGATGGGATCTTTTTAGTCGGGTTTTAGTTTCATAATATCTCTATCTTCAGTGAACAGGATATCGTGGGGTGGACTAACCTGTTCACTTGCTTCATATTCTGGGGGGGGGGGGGGCTGATGCTATTACTAAGTTATTGTCCTCCTTATCAAAAAACATTGTTTTTGAATTTTGTTCTTTTGTTCCCTAGGTTTACTTCCTCAATCCACCTGTGTGCCTGAGGAATTCCTAATCGTTGCTTTTTACCGACCTTTGGAATCTGTTTTGAGCTGTTTGATAAGCAAGGTTTTCAAATTTTTCCCAAAATTCATATTTATTAACCCATTTTGAATAATATTTAATATTCCCCGGACTGCATGTATTTTTCTTCGTTAACTGGATTTTGGGGTTTTTTTTGCAATTATTACCCATTTTGTTCTACCCTTTTGATGTTGTAACTTTTTTTTTTTAACGTGGTACCACATTTTGTTATAGTCTCTTCAGAATGACTGCCTACTTATTCTGTTTCTCCTGATCTAGACAAAATAATCTTTTTGTCCCTGACTTGTAAAAAAAAAGTCTTGACAAAACAATACACATCTAGTCCCTGATCTAAAACAGAAAAAAGTAGATTCACCTTACCTGAGCCCACGTGATTGATCACGTTGGGGGACCCATCCTTCAGTTGCAGATCAGAAAGTGGCTGGCCTCTTTTGGGGCAATTCAGTCGGGACTTTTCAAATAAGAAGAACCGATTTGGTTTCTTCCCGCGGGTTTTAACCACCTCCCCCTTTGATCCGGGGGGGACTGAAGGACCAATCTGTAAAGGAAAAACTTCAAAGACCAATTCACGTTAAAAAGGGATTTATTACTTGCAGCAAGGAGACAAAGCAAAAGGGACAAAGGTTTTTCTTTTTTTTTTTTTTAAAATTTTATTGGTTTTTTTTTATTAAAAGGGATTTTTTCTTTTAATTTTTTTTTTTTTTTTTTTTTTTTTTTTTTTTTTTTTTTTCCCCCCCCCCCCCCCCCCCGGTTTTTTCCAAAAAGTCACAAACCAAAAAATGTTTAACTTTTTTTTTCTTTTTTTTTTTGCCTGAAAAAAAGTTTTTTTTTGTTAAAAAAAAACCAACAAAGGGGGTTTCTGTAAAAAAAATTTTTTTTTTCCCAACAGAAAAAAATTTTTGTTACTAAAAAAAACCCTTAAAATT
>NW_025056010.1:0-7597 GCF_019279795.1 Protopterus annectens | reverse complement strand
TAGGCATTAACTGCAAATGTACCTGGATGTGTCACTTGGATGTTACAAGTAAGGGCTTAGTGGTATGTTATGAATGATATGGTATAGTGATGGTATGATGCATCAGACAGAGGGCTGATATGAGATGTTTACCTCTATATTTCTCAACCATTTGCATGTTTCTCAGGTTGTTCTACTAATTAATAGAACCAGTTAATTAATAGAATCTTCTAGACTGCCTTCAAACACCTAATGTAGTCATACTGGCTATGAGCTGGCATGAGACCATACTGCTGAGCCAAGTTGGCAGACAATAGAGGACAAAGGTTGGTCTCAGTAAAAAGGGTTAAATGGAGACTTCTATAGAAGATCCTGAAGATGTAGTTATAAATTATTCAGGTTGGTACTCTCAAGTCAGGTTAGATGTTGGCTAAATCAGCAGTACTTAGTGAAAAGACAGAATTAGATTTTTCAAGAATGATTAATAATGGAGATTATTCTATTAGTGCTGGTGTCACTACATGTATACTCTTCTAGAAATCAAATTTTTTTTTCTCCTTCTCTCACCAGAAACAGTATTCCCCTAGTACCCTGGACATAAATGGGGTTCCATGATCTGTGTCTCAGCCTCTCCCTCTCTTTCCAAGCACCTCCTGCAATACCCAAACCACTAATGATTTGGGGTCACATGAGTCCCAATCAGGGCATTATCCTTATGAACCAGAGCTTGCATAGATAATTATATTAGATAAACACACACACACACACACACACACACACACACACACACACACACACACACACACACCTATACTAGGCTCAACATCTGTACAGTATTTTCTGTGGATTATCCTGAAATCATAATGATTCTCTGGTAGTCCAGAAATCCCTGTACAAACTCCAGTATTCTGCTTAGAAATATGTACAGAATGCTGGAACTTGTGAAAAGGAACCTCTGTTGCAGTGAAACCCAAGATACTCTACAAAAAAGAAAAAAAGAATAACTTGATGTAGAATAGGTAAGGAAAAAATTGACTAAAATGGATTTTCTGCCCTAATGACGCATGCATTTACATCATTAAATGGGCAGAGATATGAGTGGAGATGGGTTGGCCCTGGGTAGAGTCACACATAGTGCAGGGGGCATGGCTTTGTTCCAGATTTCAGCAAAACAAGAGGAGGCAACCCTAACCTGTACTCACAAGAAAACAAAGTCATAACAAAAACTTTAAAGCCAAATAAAATGTATGCATAGTAAAAGCACAACAGCAGCACTGCCCACTAGATGGCAGTATACCCTAAGGCAAAACAACTCACCTAACTGACCCACCTAAGCTACCCCTTGACTTACCCCTACACTATCCTAACTCCAGTACTTTTTACAGTGAAATACCTACTTTTTTCCACTAAACCCCCTACCTTGTTAACTGGATATTTGACCACAGAGCCTGAACACTCTGCTTTCCACTCTCCCGATCCCACCTCACTGACCCTCATACTATAGACTAGCATACCCTCCTGCATACATCTATGTAGACTGATTGTTTCTGGATCTTCCACTTACCTCGTCTTGCTGGACCAACCTGCTGGGCCAACCCGCTCCATTCGCCCTCGCTCTGTTCAGGCTCACTCTACTCCCAATTTCCACCCAACCTCACTATCTCTACTTTTATCTCAACCAGATCCACACCCACAACTACAATCCACCTATCACACCTGACCACTCCCTCTGAACTCATTTTTCTTCAAGCTGTCTTCTCAACACTACACTATGACTACTCCCCCATACTTTGCCCTACTCCTAACAGCCACTCTGACCTCACTTAATTATTTTGCTTATTTCACACACCTTCCTTACCCCAACCTTACATACCCTACACACTCCACATCCACCATGCAGCCAGGTTGGACCCTATCTTTTACCTCCATGACACATGAACTCTACCCACTTAACCCAACCTTACTATTCTAACACTCCATACTGACCATCCTTCATACTCTGTACACACCTCTATACCCACACTCCACCAAATCTTTCCCATTACTATACTCATACTCCACAATCACACTAAACACCTCACACTCATCCTTCTTCAATTCACTCTATCACTCTCCGGATACTTTCACCACAACCCAGGTCCCCCCCCCCCAGCTTCAATCCCCAACTCCCAGCACACACACTCACACCCCTAAATCTATATATCTTTCTACTTTCAGTGCCCAAAGACTAAGAAATAAAATCCCTAATGTCCATGCATGGCTTCACCATAACCATCCAGACATAACTGCCATCTCAGAGACCTGGCTTAAACCCTCCATAAAGGACAATGAAGTTCTCCCACCAGGCTACCAAATACTTTGTAATGATAGACTTAACAAAAAAGGTGGAGATGAAGCAATAATCTTCTCTTCCACCTATACCATAACTCCTTACACCAGTCCTACCCCTAACTTTGGCCATGCTGAAATTACTGCTGCTCTACTAAAACTAAACAATCACAAATCCATATGTATAGCTGACCTATATATACCCCAGGTTAACTACATCCCAATACTAGAAGCTACCCTCTCTTGGTTTTCCTACAACATAAAAAATGAAACCTACATCCTAGGTGACACTAATATAAATTGGGCCTCAGTAAATAGACTAGCTCCATCTCAATCAGTCAATCTCTTCAATTACACCCAACTTATAAACACGCCTACCAGGCCAAGCAAAGATCGATCCTCTGGCACCATCATTGACTGGATCCTGACATCCCATCCCAACCTTATCTCAAACTCAGGAATCCTTTCAGACCCCCTCAACGAACACCTTCCAGCCTTTGCTGACTGTCACCCCTGCCCTCTCCAGCAACAGCACCATTACATACACACACGCAATGTCTCCAGTTTCAACCCTCAAAGTTTCTCCAAATGTCTAGGACTTACTGACTGGTCCACCCTAAAACCCTGCCCCTCGACAGTGCCACTACCTACTTCAATGAAACATTTATAAACTCTCTCAACAACCATGCCCCTATAAGAATCAAGTGAATCAGAGCCAATGCCTCCCCCTGGCTGTCCAAAGAAACCAAATTTGCCATGGTACAAAGAGATAAAAAATTAGAAACTATACCAAAAAACAAACTACCAAATTACGTACTAGAATTCAAACAACTTTGTAACTCTATAAAAAAAAACTTATAACCAGAGAATGCAAATTATACTATTTCAAAATTCAAACCAACCACTCAACTAACCCTAGAGAGTTCTGGGCCTCTGTCTCCTCCATCCTCCTATTTGTACATTTGCAATCTTTCTTCCTTTATAAAACATCTTATGTCCTCAAATACAATTATATCTACATCACATTTATTACACCTTTCTAAAATCCCTATTCTTCTTACTATATTTTTTAATATTTTTACATTTAATGAAACAATTCTTAAATTATTACTCTCCCTTTTCCTCAGTTTAGGAGAAACTGTTTACCTTTTTTAATTTTCATTACCTATTTTCCAATATATATCTTATGCAACACTCTTTTTCTATATCCTCTCTATCTTCTTGTACTTTATTTTTATCTTTATCGTCTTTCAATTTATCTCAATTTCAATTTCCAATTCCTTTTTAGTTTGTTCTATATCCACCCCTTTTTTATTATCATTAACCGCTTTTTATAGTCCATCCATAAATGCCTAATATGTTTACATTTATAACATTCTAGTTCACATTTTTGTATCATGTCCTATTTTCCCATTCACAATTATCCATGAAATGTCCTTCTTTCCCCAAAACAAATAAATAAATAAATAAATGCATGTCTTTGGTTGCCCCCAATATTTTACTACACCCTTATCACCATCAACATTTATAACACTTGGTATGTGTACAATATTTTCCATTTCCATTTTCAAAACACTACAGTCCTGTCTCCCATTCCATAAACGTCTATTGTCAAAACTTTTTAAATTTTCATCACATTTTTACAAACATTTTTACAAGTCTTTTAAAAGTCTGTCTTTCTACTTCTGTCTGGAATTGCATGTGAATTCTTTTTTGTTGTTTTTTTCATGAAATAAAAGCTTTTACCACATAGTTGTTCCATGGATTATCATTTTGTCTCTTTTCATATTCATACAAACAAAAAATCTGTTCCCTTAACAGTCTCAAAAATAATGTCACAGAAAGTCTCTTTGTTTTTCAGAATGAAAGCTCTTACCTCTTGTACCTTGACACCCAAAGGTAAAAGAATAGTGTTTAATTCAATATTCTTTTAACTTTGCATTCTCACCGTGTATTTTCTTTTCAGGATATTGTCTCTTTTTTTCTTTCTGTTCTTGTTTACTCCCAACTGTCTCAGCCTAGGACTTCTCCATGTTTTCATTCTGAATTGTATTAATTTCTCCACATGATACATCTCCTCCATTTACTAGTTTGCTGTGTAGCAACGTCTCTTACAATACATCATCTTACAACTCTCCCAACTGGAGGATTGTAACCACATACTCTTCCTTCACCATTAGTTCTGATTTGATAAGTAAATTAGCCTGAAACATGATTTTTGACCTTCTGGTGTGAGCTGGCATTTGCCTGCATTCTCTCCATCAGCTCCCCCATGTCATGTACCATCCTCCCAGCTTCCACTGGACTAGGATTGATGCATGCACATGCAATTGCAACTAGCTCTTCCACAATTATGAAAACTTCAAGTAGGGGAAGTTCTCTGATGTCCTGGTCCAATTTCCCTTAGTAGTATAAATACCACATCAGGTCTACCACAAAAAGAGGCTATTAGTCTATTGTGACTAACTTGGTGAACAAAAGATACATAAAAATAAATAATGAGAATTTTTTACAAAATCACAGTATATGTGATGTGTTGTCAATATCTTTGTCATATTTTTGAATAAAATGGATTTGATCTTGGATCCAGTCTTCACAATATTCAGTTTAGTTAACAATCCTGAATTTTAAACATAAGGGAATATGTTGGGAGGGATCAGAGAGGCCCTAGGGTGCAGAGCCTATATTCAAAGCTACAGTATGTAGTGGTCTGAAAAAAGTGAAAATATGAGAGGAAAGAAAAAAAAATAATAAAAATTGTGTCTAAAGAAATAAAACGTGTCTAATGGAGTACATGCCTTTGTTTCTGTTCTGAAGCATAAAGGGTGATAGGGATTTATGAATAAAGGGTGATGGGGGTTTATAATGTGCTTGAAGTCCAAAAGGATCAACAATTAATCAGCCATTAAATGCTATATTCATTTAACAAGGTCCTTCACTTATTCACTGATATTTTATTGCTTTATTCATTTAATGATTTTTTTTAGTGGTGACAGTCGGACTTGTTATTATAAAAAAATATTCCAAAGAGGCAATTTTAGCATAGTTAGGGAGATGGCTAAAAAGTTGTATTTTCTTAAAATATTTTGGTTGGCACAGTAGCATAGTGGATAGCATTGTTTCCTCATAGCAAGAGGTTCTTAGGTTCAATTCTCAGGTGGGATGCCTTCTGTGTGGAGTCTGCATGCCTGCTCTGTGTTTGTGTGAGTTTTCCTGGGATCTTTGGTTTCTTCCCACATTCCAAAGACATGGAATAGGTGGACTGGACACTGTAAATTGGATGTAGGTGTGTGCGTGTGCATGTGAGTGCTTGGAAGAACAACCATGGCAGGGCTAGCCAGCCAGTAGTGTGATCCTTGGATCTGGATGATGGTCACTGTTAAAGTTACTCCCCAACCCCATGTGCAGAAATGAAGGAAGGGGTTGTAGATGGATGGATATTTGGTGAAAAAAATATGCTGACCATTGTTATGTAAAGAGTTTATCATGTATGTCCTGCTATCACCAGACAATGATTTTTATTTTTCCTGTTATTTTTTTGTGTTGCTTTCTTTGATTTGTTTTCTTTATTTATTTTTTTTAACTAAAGGGTAGTTTACAATTGACCTTTTTTAACTGAAGTACTGAAATTGTACTAAGTCTTTTTGAAGTTGTCAACTAAGTTAAACAGGCAAGAACTGCTCTTGAAAAAAACTGATCGGCCTGGATCAAGAGTTTGTAGGTCACTTGTGCCCTTATTTATTAATTCCACAATGATCCTCCCCATAGCCTTACAGATGAGGCTGGTCAGATTTATGGGTCTGTGATTACTCGGGTCCACTGATACCTCACCTTTATGCAGAGGGATGACTGCTGATGTCCTCTATTCTTCCAGCACAAAACCTGTGTGGAGGTTGATAGTGAATAGCCTCTTTATGTGGGTTGACAGGTCCTATTTCAGTTTGGCCAGTGTGCAGCATGGTGTGTTACCTCGCCCCTTAGAAGCAATATTCTTGACCTTGGAAGGTGCTTTGAGGACTTGGGAGATTTGAGGGGGTGTAGATGTGAGTACGTGATGTGGTAATTTAGGATGCTGGGGAGTGAAGTTAGAACTAAATTTTCCTCTAGTAGATTAGCTATGCTTGAGTATGTGATAACATTTTAGTGCTGGACACTGTTTCTGAGGTCTCTAATATACTTAAAGAAGGTGGTTGCCTTTTGCCTGAGTGGCTATTTTTACCTCATGTCTAGCTGTAGCTGATTTATCTAGGGACCAGAGTTCCTTGTTAAATTTATCAGGTGTGCTTCTGCCATTTTGAGAGTAACATTTATTCATAGGTTTAAAGGTGTATACAAGGCTACCAACTACTATGCCTCTTATAATCCTAGCTGTGCAACCCAAATGTGACCCACAAATTTGATTTATATAGGGGTGATTTACTGATTGCCTCTCTCCATCAGAGACAAAGTTGCCAGAGCAGGGATGAATTTCTGATCACCCATCCCGCGGTCCAAGATGTGCTTAAACAGGGTTAGGGAGGACCTATGCTTCACATGAATGAGAATTCTTTGAGAAAGATATCTGACTCTACGACATGTCCTATTTATTTCACAAGCATAATTTAAGTATTTTGATCTAGTAAGTCTTATGCTGTTTGTTTTGCATATGTGCAAAAAGTTCATCAAATAGGGTCCAGGGATGTCTTGTATGCCGGGCAAAAATCACCTCTCACAAGTTTGTATGATACCAAATAAAGAGACAGGGCTTAGACATGATCAGCATAGGACATTGTGTTTACTCCCTGTACTTTTTCCATAAGGAACCATCGTAGATGTTTCATTTGGTGTATGTGACAGGTCAGGTACATATCGAAGAGGCATTAAACTCTATAATCGGTCTGATGAGGGATTAGTAAAGTGGTACAATGATCTCTCTGGACGTAGATGCCATGCCCTTACTTTTACATTGAGCAACATAGAAGAATGTTTTTACTGTCTCAGACACATGCTGGTCAAAGGTTAGGTTACAATATACATTAGTTCCCAGATCTCTGACTAGTGAATCAGCCTTTAGGGGTGTTTTATTGATTACTTAGTTACCTGGGGGTGGCTGACTTTCCAAAAGGTACTACAAGGCATTTCTTGGTGTTGAGGGTTAAGACATGGCTATGGCACCAAACAACTTTCTGTGTTACACCTTCCTGAGGGGTGTTCTAATCTTTAGGGGATTCAATGACTGCTCCCAGCTTGCAGTCATCTGCAAACTTGGTCAGCCAGGCATTTAATGTTGACTTCTTGGGTCAAAGGCCCC
>NW_025056009.1:0-7428 GCF_019279795.1 Protopterus annectens | reverse complement strand
TTGGGTATGCATCACTGTCTTTGTATTGATGGGGAAAGATGTTGCCTTATGACTGGAGGATAAAGGCTTGCTTGAAAGTAATTGACTTAGGCAATGCAAGAAAGGATATAGGGCATGTTTTATTAGCTGATTGCTAAATTCATATAGTGGCATATTTATTGTTAGGGATCCATTTTTTCAATCTTTAGAGAAGTTCTAAGGTGATATGACACCATGCCAGAGAAGGCAAATGATACTACAGTACAAGTTGTAGTTGCCTTTTAGAATATCAAACAGTACTGCTTGAAAGGGGTACATTTTATAAGAAGGGTGTGTATGCAATGGTCCTGGTGTAGATATACAGGAAACCATTATTGTTGTATGTTTTGTATAGTTTGGGTCTGAAGCCTGTACTTTGTGAGCGCTCATAGTGGGGAATTAACAACAGTAACGAGCTAGATGAATGACTGGAAATGATATTCTGTTCTCAACTGTCTTAGAAGATGTGCACGAAACTTAGACACTATGGAGCAGACTGGAAAGCTCAGTTGCTTCTCATTTTGTGCATATACATTTAGGAAGGACTGATGGGTTTCAAGGAAATACTTTCAGAACACTAAAACATGGAGATTATGGAAAGTGCCCAAATAATGCAATATTTATTATATAAGGTAAGCACTTGAATTTTGAAGTTTGAAGTTTTTTAATTCTTGGTGTCTGAGGGGAAATACTTGTTGAAGAGATGGTTTACTGGTGTTGCTTGTTATATAATTGCCTGCCTTAATTTTTTTTTATAATTTTGTAGACAGATCTCTTTCAATATACCCTGGAACGCTTTTCTGTCAAGACACCAGGGGTTTTATGTCCCTTTGTTTATTTATTTCCAGTTGCTTGTAGTCATTTGAATGTGTTATATTTATGTATAGGTTGCTGGGATTGTTTAAAAACCTTGCAAGATTAAACCTTTTTCATGGTGTCATTTGCAAATCTTGCAGTTTTGTACAGGATTGAGGTCAGCTTGTCAATGTCATTTAGTGTTACTGTAGCAAGTATAATTCTTGAAAATAGAAGTTTGTATAGCAGCACATTTTGGGCAAGAATGATTTTGATCCCAGGCATGTGGCATCTGTTCATACTGCACAGCAATTGATTACTTTTAAATTTTCTGAAAAAAAAAAAGACCTAACTGTCCAGTGACACATCTTCATCAAGTCAAAACATTCACCTGTTATATTTGTTTGCCTGTCAACTAGTTTATTTATTTTGTTTATATGTTTATTTATTTCCTTACTGTTTCTATTTTGTTGTCAGGGTCACCCAGTACTGAGGACAGTGCATTTTTAGGTGAGACACAGAAAGAATAGCTCCTATGAAGATAAAACAAAGATTGCTCACATAGCTGGAACATAATACAACATATGCATAAAGTGATTTAACCCTAGTATACAAAAAAGAGACAGTCAAATAAACATTAATTTGTTCAGTACAGTCCTGGTTTCACAGAAGAGAATGACATCAGCTCATGTTTGTCCTTTCTGCTGTGTTCCACTACTCATAAACATTTGATTTAATTTATTGAGATTCCATATGAGGGGTATGGGACATTTTGCCCCCTGCATTAACACATTCCATATCTAGATCTGTAACACTTTGAATAAAGCTTAATACTGGTGTTATGACCTAGTTAACAAGGATTTTTAATAGCTTATATAACTCTCCTCAAGATTAGTGAAAACATATGGCAATCATACACAAATGCAGAGAAAATAACCCATCATTAAACAGAACAAAATATTATTCACATTACTGGTCAATAGCCTGGTAGAATCATAGAAAATTCACATTAGCAAAGCAAAACAAAATGGAACACTGTCTGGAGAGTAACAATTAAATGCATAAAATTGAATAAAACTTCAGATACGCTGAGTAAAATTTCAAATAAGATGCTAGTTAAATATGTTAACTTCCTATGTAAAATTCATGATTGATTTCATTGTTAACATGTTCAGAACTATTGTTAATTAAATTAATTGCATTTAGATATTAAATAACATATTAAATAAACATTTACATATTAAAATATTAAATAATATATTAAATTCCTGTCTAAAATTCCTAATTAAAATATTATGTATTACAATGCTTTTATTAAATTTAATTGGGGTCAAATAGTCAGGGGTCAAAACATCCAGGGTCAAACTGTCCTATAAATATTGTCATAGATAATAAATGTGAACTTTAATATGAAAGTGTATCCAATTGCATTGGGGTCAAACTGTTCTGCTTCTCATATGAGTGGTCCAAGCTGATTTGCCCAATCAGCTTTATAGAAAAATGCATTTTTCAGATAATTTTTTATTACTTTAATGCTGAAAAAAAAATAAAACTGACAAAGTTCTATTTGCATCCTAGATTTCAGCTATTGGCTCTGTTATCACATATCATTTCCATATAGAGAAAGACATGCAGTTCACAAAATGGAGCCTTAAGGTACTCCACTAGTGACATATTCAAGGACAGAATTATACCTGACCATTTTATTCTTGATGCTTGTCCTTTATATAACTGTGGAAGTAATGGAGGTCTGTAGTTGCAAAACTGTAGTATCGGGCAAGTAATGCTGTTATTGTACTGTATGGGCGCTCTGGGGAATTAGCAACATGTAGTGATGGTTCTGTATTCTCTGGTAACTAATTGTTTCCGGGGTATGTATGGCGATGGCGAAGTTGTGAACATGTAGCATGGGTGCGCACCTGAAGGCGCTTAATAAAGAAAGGCCTTACAACTCCAGAACCGTGTGGTCTCCTTATTTCCCAGGATATAACATATTGGCGATGAGGATGGGATGCCTCCGAGTCCGCTGCGAGTGAAAACGGCAGGGTGCAGTTGATGTCGGACGATGAAGAGACTGGGCCTGCCGGGGTTATGTCTGGTTCCATGTTGGGGTCGCTGGTTGTATCGACTGTCAGACCCAGACCTGGGAGGAGTATTGTGAAGTGTTGGAACATTTTTTTGAAGCAAACCAGATAATGGATGCGGGCCGGAAGCGAGTCATATTGCTGAGCTCGGTGGGCAGCAAGACGTACAGTCTGATGAGGAACTTATTGAGTCCTGATAAACCGGGGGATAAATCATTCACAGAGTTGACGAGCTTGCTTCAGTCACATTATAACCCGAAGCCGAGTGCAATAGTCCAAAGGTTCAAGTTAAATTCAAGGACTAGAATGGCTAATGAAACGGTAACGGAGTATGTCGCAGTGCTGAGGGAAGTCTGGTCAGTATGCCTGTTACAGGTGTGGCGGAGAACATCTGTCAAGGAACTGTCGGTTCTTAAATGAAAAATGTCATGCTTGCGGGAAAAAGGGCCATGTGAAGAAAATGTGCCGCTCAATGCCCTCTAGGGACCAGTCGAGAAAGGGGGAGGAAAAGAGCAGTATGATGGACAGAAAGGGGAACCGAAAAATAAAACGGCAGTATGCACACCACATGCATGAAGGTACAAATCAAAACACCAGGGAAGATGAGAAGTGTTTACTGGGCCATGTTTAACATGGAAGAGGCAAGGTGCGAAGAGTTAATCCTATCACAACCCAGTTGGACTTAAATGGTGTAAAATGGTGCAGTTTGAAGCTGGATACCGATGTAGTGTGACGGTTCCAATGTCCAAGGCTGAGTATGGAAAGTTATGGCTAAAAGAAGGCTGCAGAAGCCGCTTGGACTGTTCAGTGACTTTGAAAAACATATACCGGTGAAACAGTTCCCACACTGGGGATGGCTAAAGTAACTGTAAAACATAAAGATAAGAGCTCTCTCAAACAGCTGCCAGTCATGGTGGTAGCAGGTAAGGGACCAAACCTGGTTAGGCCGGGCGTGGCTGGGAAGGAGCTTTGAAATGGCTTGTCTAATGGCTCCAAAGTAGAACAGCACAGGGGCGTGGCCTTGCGGGAATGATGCTGGAGAACAATGAAGAAGTGTTCAAAGAGGAACTGAGAGGACCTGGAGGTCCACCAAAGCAAAGATACACGCTAAAGAAAATGCAATTTTACAAGATTTTATACAAACCTCGCACCCGTACTCCTGCATACAGCTTGAAGAAAGTGGAGACTGAGTTGGAGGCGACTCACCAACAGGTATAATTGAACCAGTGAAGTTTTCTCGGAATGTTCACCAATTGTTCCAGTGACATTGGGAAGCCAGATAATACTGTCAAACTGTAATGTGAGCTATAAGCTAACAGTAGAACCAAGTTTCAAACTGGAGCAGTATCCATTACCCAAGGTGGAGTAAGATGTGTTTGAAAAGCTGTCGGGGAGGTGAAAAGTTTAGTAAACTGGACCTCGTCAGGCATATCAACGCGAATGGCGTTCTGGAAGAAGGGTCAGCGCATATGTCACCCTTAACACACACAAAGGAGCTGTTCCAAGTCCAATCGTTTACCCTTTAGAGGTTTCCTCTAGTCCAGCCTATCGGAGAAATAATGGAGGGACTTTGCGGTGGCAGGGAATTCAAAGGTGGCTGTGTATTCGGACTTTGACATGTCCACCTGTTGATGGGGAGGAACAATGGCGCAGCATCTGCTGGAGACTCCTGAACGAAGTGCTAAGTCGACCGCAGGAGCGCTGGTTCAGCCGGGTGAAAGAGGAGTAAATGCTGCTTTTCATGGTAAAAAGCGAAGCCGAAGCGGTTCCTGGGTTACAAGGTGGATAATTTCGCCTACAACTTCGCCAGATAAGGTAAGCCATCCAGCGGTAACTTTTGCAACGCCAAACAAAGTTGGCAGAGCCAGCGTTTGCCTTTACTTTAACGGTTATGTAATGGTGTTCCACCAACGTCAACGGTTAGTTCTTTTGCCAACGTTAGTGAAGGAGACCCGACGTGGGTAGAAGGAAACAAGACAAAGCGCTGGAGCAATCCAATGCAGTCTTCAGGGAGGTTTTGGTGCACTACGATAGTCTCGAAGACTTAATTTTGTCATGTGATGCCTCACTGCGTATGGGTTAGGGGGAGCAGTGTTGGCACACGGATGCTGATGGACAAGAAAGATCCATTGGGTTCAAGTGTCACGCCACCTTAACCCCTTGTACTGACTTTAGCGGAGTCAAACGCTATTCCCAGCTTCTGACAAAGGAGGGGTTGGCTGTAATGTTTGGAATTTGAAGAGGTTCCACAAATACCGGCTATGGCAGGAAGTTTACTGTGTGCACCGATCATAAGCTCCTTTGCTGTCAACAGATAGCACGCCCATAAGGCTCTCCCAATCAGAGACGGGCCAAAACATCGAGAGCTCGACAGAGATTGTTTTATAAGCCCGTGTTCAGTTCCATAGCAATGGACGCTACGAAGTCGCCAGGTTGCCATCAAGCCTCCCAGCTGGAGAAATGGAGACCGAAAGTTGATGATGGATACATCACGCTGGTGCCGAAAGAATTATTTAATGGGACACGAAAGACCCGCAGCGAAGCTCGAGAAGTTTCAATATCCAGTGTTATACAACTCCAGATCCGCGCCGCAGCCTTAATGGAGATAAGTTAGAATATGCGAGATGGATGCGGTTGGGGCACGAAAGATAATTCCGCCTATGGAAGCGACGGGTACTTTGCAATTGTCAACAAGGTCATGTGGGCATCGTTCAACAATGAAGCATCTAAGTTATTTCGTACGTTAATTACCGCTACATTGAAGCTCGTGAAAGAGTGAAACCTCCACAAGCAGTATCGCGAACTTACCGCACCGGCGTAGAGTAACAGACCGGCAGAATTCCATAGACTATGGACCTTTGCAAGTACGTTTTGAGAAGGTAATGGCGTCGAATTTAAATGGATACGCTTCACTCCAGGGTCAAAACACCCACTTCCACCACTACCATTGGACTGCCCGAGAAAATGAGTTTCAGCAGCCGCTATCAATTCCGGCGGAATTAATATTGTATCAGATAATGCGCTATGTCGCACAGAGCAGGTTCGGTTCCTGGAAAATATCAGCGTCACATCAGCACCATACCATGCTTCAAACACAAAGCCGAAGTACATCCCATCCCTTTGTGCTACCGATGAAAGTCGGAGACGGGAAGTATGCGTAAGCCAAAGTATCATGGGAAAGTTATTCAACTGCCCGCGAGATTACACCCCGAACGCCCACGGATTATCCCCGCCGTAGATATGAAGATATTAAGATCCACGTTGATCTGGTGCATCCAACATCCGGCGCAGTAGAGAGGATCCAGTGGAGGCAAAAGAACACGCGATCACTTTTAATGGAGAGAGAGAAGTTTCGAGGGAGATGCAGTGATGACGCCGAAATCCCAGTTATGGACCTAAATGGACTGCAGGGTTTATTGTCAGACATCCCCATTTGTCAGTGATGATAGGAGGAGATTATTGGACCAGATTCCAAGTGAGTGGTGTTATGGACCCCGCTGAATCAAAGCCCGGAAACGCCGTTAGTTTCGGGAGAAGTAATGAGTGCGAGGAGTGGATTCATCTTGGGGCTGAGGAAATCTACTTTGACGGAAGGAGAGGTCCTATGATCTAACTGGCTCCAGGATGGACACCAGAGGTAAATCTGTAATAATCAGGAGTCACCCAGGGTGGTACCATTGCGCCGTCAAGCGGGCACGGTTAAACCGAAGTTACTTGAAGTTGACTATCGGCTGCTGCAATTTGTATGTTCAGGCTTGAAGAGCAACCTAACCTCGATTGTAGGCATCCGTTTAATAATACTAACTGAGCATTTAGGGAATTGGCGATCAGATGGATACGGGTTTGTTCTCGCCAGGTAAGCGGATTGGTGCGCTGGTGCGGAGGAAATGTAGGTATCAAAAGTAATGGCTGTACCTGCAGGGCTTCTGGGGAATTCAGCAGCCATGTAGTGTTACCGGCCTCTAACGGTTGTTTCCGGGCGCGGCTGGCGCGGTTGTGAACAGCGCACCGCAGTTTAATGCAGCGCTCATAACTCCAGAACCGTGGTGGTCTCCCTTTATTTCCCAGATATAAATAAAACTATAGACTGATAAAACCTTTACCAGAAACATAACCGTATTCAAAGGTTTTAAACAATAGCACCAGTGAAATGCCAGGAGAATTTCTTCACCGCTAATCTGGAAGAGTTTACGTGCTGTTAGGTTTTACTCACAGATTACCCTTCAGCGCAGCAAATGCTTAATTCCATGTCTAGGGCAATAAAACTGCATTTCTATTGTCTGTGATCAGGCATTTTAAGCAATCCATTCAACACGCTTGGAATGTAACTTAATATTCCAAATGATGCTACATGATCTTATGATGGAAACATAAGTTGGATTTAATTTATATAGTCCCTCGAAAGCCGCTGCGTAGGCTTCACCTTTTGAGTCTTCTTTTGTAAATACACCTGAGATCTGTAAATGAGGAGAAAAGACATCCGGTGTTAGTTTGAACATCTTCACCGTTATTTGTATTTCTATCTGACAGT
>NW_025056008.1:0-7289 GCF_019279795.1 Protopterus annectens | reverse complement strand
ACATGATTGGTCATGCTCACCATATTTTCAATGACTGTCTCACACTTGTGGGTTGATTTATCCAACACCCTATCTGTATTGTATGGCTCACTTGCCTTCTTGGCACGTTATGAGCACTGCTTAGTTTAGCACCCATTTAATACCACCTCACAGGTACACTGTCTGTCCATACATTTCCAGCTTGCTTACAGTACAACAGCTGTACACAGATCACTCACATATCTCATGAGACATGGTGGTTTAACTGTCCACTCGCAGTTATATACAGGCATGTCCAACTGCACCAGTGCTATTGCCTGTCACTATGATGACTATGTTGTGCAATAGAGCTATTCTCATGTACACAGTCAATGCACACCTCCCAACATACAACAGTACAGCCTGTGGGGATGCACATATGCAGCCCTGCTGGGGTTATACTGTCACCAACCCTGACTGCACCTGACAGTCATGTGGGGATGTGCAACATTGCAACACACCCCACTCATCACATAGTTCCACATGATCCCACCACAGGCACACATATGGAGACACCTTGTACAGTACCCTCCATACTCTGTGTGGGCACCAATGACAGCCCACATCACCAAACACAACACACCAACCTATAGCCCACAGACACGTGTGCCAATCACATACGGCCAATAGGGTGTCGTAACATACACAACACATCTGTCATAGGTGACTGTCAGCAGTCACACTGCTGTTCCTCTCAGCAGGCTACACAAGGTGATAGTCACTTACATCCTGCTGTCAAGTAACTGGTTCTGCAACATAACCTATGCACATGCCACAACTCAGCAGGTACGATGTGACTGTCATTTTCCATGTTAGTGTGACTGAAGTTGTATCTCAGGGCACAGACTACATGTGCAGGGACATGCAATAGCCCACCAGTGTTGTACCCCTGATGGTGTGGTCCGAGCCCTGGGGAGCATTTTGCAGTCATCCGGACCTGTTACCACTGTACAACTGACTGACTGTCACTCCCAACAGTTGTCCATGCTTCTGCTGTCATTCCACAGGCATCTGGTATACGTCCACTTTGACAGACCTGGTCAAACAACATGATGCTGTGGCACAGTTGACCTGCACCTGTCAGCCGTGGGAGTACAGATCACATGTCGGACTCTTGCTGCTTTTATACTGCCTGTCTTGCACAGTGTCCAGTAAAAGTCACCACCAGAACGGGAAAAGGCTAGCGGAACATGTCGTCATGTAACACAATGCTTGACATCATCCTCTGTGATGCATGCAGGCAAGGCATACCTGATACTGTAACACTTCAATATCTCTGCAGTGACTGGGACCTGCCTCTTGGCTCTGCAGAGCACATGTGCAATGACTGGTTATAGACAGACCATACCTCTCAGGCACGTACCTGGACTGGCACACCCACGGCTGAGGTGTCCCCATATTCCACTATGTTGTACACACATCCTGGCTGGTTACTTAGCACAATGCATCACAGGTGCTCCACGTGCAAATAACTGTGTCCAGAACTGCTATGCACAGTATTACCAGCTGCGGATTCAACATACCCCACGGTTACCAGACCTCATTTCATGCTGTACTGGACAGTTGGGCTCATACTGCTGCTACTGATGGGAGACTGACAGCAACCCACACTTAACTGTGATAGCCGCACATGTACCGACTTAGGCATCGCTGTCAGTGAGGCATAACCTCCACTTGGCTGGTTCGACCCATACACACCACCTCCAAGACCAGCAGTATCCTTGACATGGACACTACCAACATGTGACTGTTGTTCCACACCTGGGGTTATCCCCTCATTGGTGGAATCCAAACATATGCTACTCACCCTTGTTAGCCACATACCGGCACCACACACTTCATGGCATACACAGTAGATGGTTACTACAACACCTACTACAGATGTCATTTGACAGCGGTAGTTGACAGCGGTAGTTGACGTCATGACACACGTGCAGGTGGACAATGCACATACAAACGCTGAGACATACCCCAGTGCACTTCATTAGCACGTACACGACAATATGGATCATGCTATTCCACACAGAGCCATGATGGTACACACCAGATAACAGACGCCACTCTGGGGGTGCGGTTCCATGGACATACTTTACAACAACAGGTGGGGGCTGTTGCACAGTGGTGTACATTCCCATGGGTGGGGTATCTCACTGGTCAGCCTCGGTAGGGCCACGGGACCCCTCATCACATACTCCATAACTAGCGACGTACACATTAGTGCGACACATTCCGAGATGTACCACCAGGCATTATGGTGGTATGTCAGTGGTCGTATGCAATACCCACATCTGCTCACACATACAACTGTCACTGTGGAACATGACAGTAACAGGTGATGTTGGCAACATGCTGTCGGATGGCTTCAATGCTAACATTACACCCTCTACTCCCTACGGGGCCACATTCCTAGCAGGAACATTTCTGTGCACCTGCGGTCACACCTACACTGTACTAGCTTGCACTCTATATGTCCTAGGACACTTGCCCCTTTGTCACCCTACACACTTCCAGGCTGTGATGTCCACAGACCTCTGAATGACATCTCCCCACTGGGACACCATATTCAGTAATAGCCTTGTACCAGACATTGTGGCCCCTGACTGGCACACAGCGACTGTTACACTCCACACAGCTGGTGCCACAATGCATGACTGGGACTATTGCCCTACACACCTCACTGGACTGTTCTGCACGGCTATAGGGCACATCATCATGGACATCAGTCTTTGTTGTGCTCCAGTCCTTTGATGCCCACTGGGTTGGTCTTGTTGGGGCCACAGCATGCCCCTACACCTGTTGAACACCTTTCATACAGTCGCCAGAGTAGTTGATGACGACACGGGGTCCACACAGCCTACATTGTCCTCTCGCTGCCTTTCAGCACCATTCTCCATTCTGGTATTGACAACATACACATCCACCTGCACATCAACACATATGTCTCAAGATGTTATGCAAAGTGGCTAATGGACGGGACACACACACTGAGGGTGCCATACTATATCAAATGCTGCATTCCAGTTGCACTTGCCATACGACAGTCCTCAGTCATGGGGCCCTCATGTTCGGTATATGCTTGCCTGAGGTACAGGCTACCACTGAGGGGACTTCCCTGCCTAGCTTTACAGACCACTGCATACCAAGCACCATTGTTGATCCACCAGCTGATACAGACCTCATCCATACGGGTGTCACTGTGACGGATACCTGATATGAGCATCATGGCCACAACCTGCATGACACTTGGTATGAACATCACCTTTGCAGTACACCATCCACCCACTGGTTATCACATAGGTGTTAGTCCCCTACATACATGTCGCATTGTACTACACATGTATGTCGCACACACTCCTGCGATTGCCACATTGCCACTGTGGCATGGATATCCTTCTACGTGTCCACACTTGTCTGTACTGGGTGTGTAGCTGGTACATAGGCACCCATTGTATCTCTGAACACCGGACGTATACACACATCCATGGGTACAACACCCCACTTAGGGTGCACCTTACACAACAGCTACAGCTTTACATATGTCAACATTAAAACACCATGAGGTTTATTGAGCTACAACGGTTAATGTTTGTGGCTGCAGTACAGACACCACGTCTGTACACATTTGTGGGCTACATACTCAGGGGTGACCTCTGCTGAAAACACAGGGCCCATGTCTGCAAATATGTTAATGGATATACTTCGCATACGCGACATAAAAAATAGCCACTGTGAGCATGATGCTCATGGATATGTGCACACATGCGACAGTGTGTGGGATGTACTTGGGGGTTGCATTCCCAGACCGGACATTCACCATGCTTTGGGACAAGATTCCTATGTACATCACGCATGGACAGTCAGTAGCTGTGTTCATGTGATACCTCACTTGGTGGATGGTGGACACATGTACGCCAGGGATCACTGCAGTGGCTGTACTGTGCAGAGATGCAGGTTACACCTGGCTCTTCTGTTCACAGGACACTACCCTAGAGAGGTGCCACTGTTGTGCACACTGTAGTTGTTGTTACACATACACTTGCCAGACTGCATGGTACCCCACTATGAACCTGGGGAGCTATTACATGTCCTTTGTGCATGGTTACGGGAATAGCCCTTCCATTTAGATTAGCTGCCCCTATTACAATGTCCCATGTGCCATATGTATCCTGTTATTGTACACCCAATCATGTTCTTGTTTGTCTGTCACATCTCTTCTGCTATTCTAGTTGGGAGTAATGTTTTTTCCTTTGCAAATGCACAGAGTGGATTACATTATTTATTTCATCATAACTGTTTATACATAAATTAATTACATACTACTCACATCACTATAGGATACCTTTGTTATGCATCAGATGCCTGTTCTCCTGTGTAGCATATTTGACATATCAATCTACTGTACTATACATTACACATATTTACATGGTATCCCAAAATTTGAAAGCATACTTGCACAGGGACCACCTTAGACATGTCATTGACGTTATATGCCCATACACATGCGTACTGTTACAGTATATCCACATATACTATCCCCTGCTATGGCACGTACTTGTTGGACATACCCTGCCACTGCGTGGGTCTATGACATTGTTCTGTTTAAAGCTGTCATGTGCATCCCTTGTGGTGTCTATGCTGTTTACCTGTGGCCCACTGCTGGCCCACAACTTCTACAAGCGTTAGTACTATCAGCAAGACATCACTACATATATACCATTTCCCACTTTATTCATGGTGGACACTTTTAATTACTGCAAACCAGGCTATGCATACACTGACATAACTTAATACAGAACATACTATACATACAGGTAGTGTTGTACATACCTTGATATCGTTACGGTATTTCCTCTAAATGTCATTGTTCAATATCACTTTTTGAGCTATTTTGGTATGAGCATACATTTACATATCTGGCAAGTCATCCTTATATATGTCGATACCTGCAACATGTGGTTTACTGCCGCCATTTGGTGTTCTGGTGTGACTAATTATGTGCACTTCAGCTGTGCAGCTACTCCATTCGCCAGTTACGCGGCAACAGTGGGGTATAATTGAATTCTCCACCGGGGTGTTGGCCATTTGCCTTGCCTTCGAGAAGACGGCCTGTATTGTGTTTTGTTGTGTGTAATTGCAACTGCTATGTGTAGAGGCAAGTGTATTTCGGAGTCATGTCCCCCGTGGATTGTGTGTGATGGCTTGAGTATGTGGTTCTACCTGTGGCTGTACCTGTCATCCCACCCGTCTGATAACAGACTATTGCAAACACCTGTAACATCGCCGTTTGTTCCGTTATACGATGGATACAATTTTGCATGGCGCCTTTAAATGTGTCTCTCACAAGGTATGTTAATGGTTCAGCAGATGTAATTGACTAACTGGATGTTTGTGCTGTGATTACGGGCTGTATTGCTATTGTTTCCAGTGTGGGGGATGTAGGCGGGTGTACTTAGCATATACGGTTTAGTGGGGCTTGCATTTCTACATAGTCCATATATATGTGTGTGGGCCCCTTCCCTAATTACAGTGCTATCACTTACTAGACTTCTGTTACAGAAATTTACTTTGGGCCATTGTTATTTGGTTTCTATATGGTATGCAGGTGAGGTTGATACTTCCATACCTCCGGATGTATGGCTATATGTGCAGGGGTATTTCTAAATGGCCGCTATCCTGTGTATGTGTGTCCCAGATATTTGCAGTCATTGCAGTGGTGTTTGTGTCAGACCCTCTGTGGCATGGCTTGCCACCTTTTCATATGGCCATAGTTAGACACTTGCGGGTCACACAGTGGTGTTTACAGACTGACATATAGCCACAGTCAGTACACAGGATAGCACATACTTTTTTCCTCATTACATACCAATTGTTCTTGGATCTTGCCTAATTATTAGTTTGCATGTAACATTTCCGTTTCTTACATACAGGCATGAGTATTTCCTGCAACTATTGCATAATATTTGGGGTATACTAATGTCCTACACTCTCGGACAGTTGCCCTTTGTAATGTTTCATGTCAGGACACATGCCCAGGAGGGGCTGTCCCTCCCAATGTGGGACAACCGCATGCCTACGGCTAGCTATACCACCTACCGTATCATCTACCTCTTGCCACCCACACACACACGAGGGGCACACACACACATTACAGTCACACAGAAACACACATGGCACCCTCAACACACACATAACAGGCTACATCACTCACAACCACAGTTGTAAAAGTCCCCTTGGCCCACCCGCTGGCAGGGGTGACTACATGTCCTTACTATCATATTTGCTCATGGTTCTACTGTTCCAGTACTGTGTTCTTTCTGTCTTTCAGCCTCCTGGTTACGGGGGTTGGGTGTGAAAATTCCATAGTTGGCGGTATCCTATTTATTTGTACCTCAAAGGTGTTTTGAATGTTGACCTATCTATATATTTGCAGATGTTACCCCATATATCAACATATACACTATCATTTTATATGTTTTTTTATATATATATATATATATATATATATATATATATATATATATATATATATATATAAAAATATCTACAGGGTGGTGACAGGCATCACGCCTTTCATTGTGTGTTTGTCGGGGTATACTGTGTTTTGGACTACGTTTTTGTCTGTACCTGTCACATTACACACCTGCCATGGGGGTTTGATTACCTCCTCCCACTTTAGGACAGTCCCTTTGTGCAGTTTGTCCTAATATTTGTGAACATAGCAAATGTCCTGGGCTTGGGACAAACATATTCCTATAGTTTATGTAATAGTTGCAAAAACTTATTCTGTATCTGACCCACCTACATGTTACAGGACACGGAACACGTCCGCAACCATTACTAGAATAAGCTTTTATCAAAGCAAAACACTGATGTTCTGTTTTCGTACTGGCTGGGTGTATGTGTCGGCCTGCAGACATCTGTATGTCCCACATTGGTCATTTGTGTGGCAACCCTCCCATACATCTTGGCTAGCAATGGGGTTGGGTGATTGTATACATGATTGCCTGTTCCACTCTGGCAGTGGTCATTTTCCCTTCAGAGCAGGGCTATTTGTTCAGGGTAAATAATGCTGGTTTCACCTGTTCTGTACATCATTGATTGTGATCTGCAGTGGTCGGGAAGCTTAGCCCTGTTTCGCATATCCTATATCATATTTAAACATCGCTACCCGCTGTGGGCAACGCTATTCCCGCTAACGGGGCTACACATATTCTGATGACCTGCATCCGGGAAAGCATTCCCGTGCCATCGGGATTACGTTTCGCGGATGT
>NW_025056007.1:0-7047 GCF_019279795.1 Protopterus annectens | reverse complement strand
GGCTAAATGCCTTCGTTAGAACCAGACTTTAAAAAGGAGGGGGAACCTATAAAACTAGTTTTTAAGGCGGTGACAAATCAGGTCTTTGTTTGTGCTGATTTGATATCAGTGGTCCAAATGTGATGTAAATCTGTCTTGAGGTGATGATACCCTTGACAAATATTGATACTGCCTCACAATTGCCATTGATCTCAAGTCTTGATAGGCACTAGACCAGATATAAAGGAGTGTGAAAATTTGGGGAGAGATGGGAAGGCTGCCAGCCTAGTCAAATAGAATTTGATAATAATTCTTTTCAACTGTATAAATAAATGCAAAATACAGGCATTTTTTCTTGAGTTAAAAGAATACTGTGAAATGTGGAACTGCAAAATATGTGACAACATTGCACTCTACTGGCCCAGTGAAGCATGTTGTGACCCTTTCATTTAGAATTCGGCACAGTGCAGCTGGATGAAGGTTTCATGCCCATTGTTTTAAGGCTAAAGTTTATGACCAGAATTTAGATGTGGAAGGTGCTTTATTGCTCTAGTTTCTGTAGAATATACATGTGAAATGTCTTTATTGTTGTAAGCTTAAATAAAAAATGCAGTTTCGGGCGGGGAATTGCTAAATAATGCAGTTTGTTTGCCTGGGAAAACCTAAGTGTCAAAAATGATGTAATTTGGGAAGGGCCTTAGAGAGAGATGTTTGTTAGTAATGTTTAAATACTATTTCTCACAAGAGACTGGAAGCATTTTGACTTTGGACATCTAACTTATCAGCACTCTGCCTTATGCTCACATGTAAGTTTTAGCACTGTGATTTCTTGTAGGAATAGTTAAAGATAGTAAAGATTAATTAGGTATTTTTCTTTGAAATCAGACCTGTCCTACTGTATTATTTTAAGTTTCTGTGTGATCTCTGAACTCTTAGATATCTCTGTGGTGTAGTAGTTTTGTCTTGTGTTTTAATTATTTATTATTAAATATTTTTAAAACCTTCTACCTGTGGCTGATTTGTAGAGATAAGCTCTAGAGTACATTGCATATTTATAGAGGTTATTGTAATAGGTCACTCTAAAGTAAGCCTTGACTGTTAGTCATACTACCATTGGATATAATATTGCACAGTAATAATTGGACACCCTTTTAAGGGCCTTTTAGTAGCTGATATTATTAGGTGGTGAGTGGGGGCACAGCTGGAGAATTGCCAGCCTTTCCCAGGATGGGCTGGGTTTTATAACTTCTCAAAGGGGGTGTGTGTGTGTGTGTGTGTGTGTGTGTGTGTGTGTGTGTGTGTGTGTGTGTGGGTGTGGTGTGTCAGCTACTTTGGGGAGGGACACAAGCACTGGTTGGACAGAGAGGGTCTGGAGGTTAGCTTGCCAGCTAGGCTGAGACTGGACCCATAGCTGTGCGTGGGGAGTCTTATTGGGACCTGGTGAGCAAGCAACCAGCCCCAGACTGACTGTGATCTCTGTGTGCACTTAAGGGGAAAATTTTACTTTACTTTTGTATTAATTATCCTTTCCCCTTCTAAGAGACCTCCCTGGTGTTAGTGGTGAGGATTGAGGCTCCTTGATTGCTGGGCCAGGGCACGGTTCTGTGGAGGTTGAGCATCACAAATGTTGGGGTGGGATCTACTTCACATACTAATTGGCTTGTGGTGGTGTGGTGCGAATTCCTGTAGCTTATGTACAGTGATCTCTAAAAGTGTTTTGCACTCTAAAACTGCCATGCAGTGCATACTCAGAGTTCAGATCACAATTGTTTTATTTCTTTTGCTTGATTAGTGTTAGTCAGGGTGAGCAGGCAGCATGTCAGCAGAAGAGTATGGAAAGCTGACAAGGAGCCAGCTGGCGGAGATGCGCCAGGCTAGGGGACTGGGATGAAACCGACTAGGAGACCTGTTGCACCTTGGTTACAGCTGATAAAAAGCCCGGGGAGGAAACCCCGACGGGGACAGTAGATACAATTTCAGGGGGACATTTCAAACCTTTTTTGAGTGGTTAAAAATTTCCCGGGAGTTTAAAGGACTTGGTTTTTTGGACCGGGCCATAGGGGAACTAAAAGCAGTAAAATTGAAGGAGTTAAAAGGGGTGAAGGCAGAGGGGGCAAAAGAGGGAAAGCTGACAAGGGAGCCATGGGGAATGGGGAAGGGGAACGGGGCCCAGGAAACCAAAAGGCAGATTTTTAAAGTTTGGGGTTTTAAGTTTCTTTAAAAAAGGAGGGGGAGGAAACAGATGAATTTAAAACCAAACCTCTGGGAATGGCCTCCCCCCTTTCTCCATGGAAAAAAAGCGGGGAAAAAACTTTTTGGGGGCCAAAGGGAATAAAACACTGAGTTTGATTTACGCTGAAAAAAAATTTTAAGAATGAAGGGGGAAACACCTGAAAGTATAGGAAAAATTTTGGGCCCCCGGGAAGGGCAAAAAAGGTAGTAAATTTTGTTAAAGGGGGATTAATTTTATAGCTTTTTGAGTGGATGTCAGGGTTCCCCAAAATTTTTGGGTTGGCCGCCCCCTTTTGGTAAGGAAAAAGCCCTTTGATTTTTTGCCTAAAAAAGGACTTTTAAAAATTTTTTTAAGCTAAACCCCTGTGTATTGGGAAAATTTTTGGGAAGAAGGAGATAAAATTAGAAAGGGCAGCCCTGCTGGGGAAAGGGACCCGGGTACCCTTTTGGGGCTGGAACCTTTGGTGGGAAAAAGCCCAGATTTTCCCCCAACAGAATCGGTTTAGCGAAGACAGTGGTACACAAGGAGTTGGGAAGAAGGAACCTATCCTTGGGCAACGGGGAGTCCAGGAAAGGGGGAAAACCAAGGTAAGCCATGGGAAAAAGGGAAAACCATGGTGCGGGACAACAAAGGTACGGGAACCACCATCGGGTTTAAATCCAGTAGTGAAGCAAAGGGGCCTTTGGGGCTAAGAGTCCGGGACTGGAAAAACCAAAGGGTAAGCCTGCACGGGTTAAAGAGGTTTTTGGGGCCTGGCAAACTCCAGGTACCTTTAGGAATCCCATTCCAAATAGGCCCTAGGGTTCATTGCCTGGGAGGGTGGAAAAGAAGCCAGGGAAGGAAGTGTGTTTGGATATACTGCAGATGTCCTGATAGGGAATGATTTGATAGTGCAGTACTGCATTGTGCAGTTACATGCAGTCAGGGGAGAAGCATTTTCTGGTAGCCTGGGAGACCCAGACAGACCATGCTTGCAGCCAGGACGTGAGGTGGTTACTTAGGGAGCTACCTGTAGCAGTGAGACTGAAGTGAGCCACAGCTGCTTGGGTACTGATGGTCCCTTGGACAGAGTACTGCAAAGGTAGAGGTGAGTTAGTACCCCGGCTGACAGTGAGGCACTGAGTTCAGAGGATGCCAGACTTCCTGGGGAAAGGGGGACCTGGGAAGGGTTACAAGGAGAGACTTGAGACAGGCTCAGCTCTCAAACCCTACATTGAAAGGCCTGAGGCAGGTAGCTAGGGAGGCACCTGATTCTCAAGGGAAGGGGGAATCTGTATACTGGAACAAAGGCTTACTGTACAGAGAGTGAACCCCTGAGGGAGGGCTACAAGGTAAGAGAGTACAGCAGTTGGTAGTGCCTAGAGCTTGCCGTCTGGACCTTCTAGCCATAGCCCATGATATTCCCTTTGCAGGTCATATGGGCATAAAACATACAAAGAGGTGTATTATGCAAAACTTCTATTGGCCTGGAATTTCCAGAGATGTAACAGGGTACTGCAGGACCTGTGAGCAGTGCCAAAAGGTAGGCAAGGCAGGAGACAAGGTGAGAGCTCCTTTGATGCCTTTGCCTGTGATTGAGGAGCCATTTCAGAGGGTAGCTATGGATATTGTGGGTCCTCTGAGTACCCCAAGTTCCACAGGGAAAAAAGTATATCCTAGTGATTGTAGATTATGCTACACGATACCCTGAGGCAGTGGCTTTGTCCTCCATTGAGGCAGAGAAGGTGGCAAATGCTTTGCTAGAGATTTTCAGCAGGGTAGGTTTCCCAAAGGAAATACTGTCTGACAGAGGTGCCAATTTTATGTCAGACCTGCTGGCTTGTCTGTGGAAGTCCTGTGGATACAGCACATGAAGACCACCCCCTACCATCCCCAGACAAATGGTCTTGTTGAGATGTTAAACTCTACAATCAAGTCCATGCTATGGGCATTTACAGATCAGTTTAAGAGGGAGTGGGACAAATATTTTCCCTATCTGTTGTTTGCTTACAGAGAGGTTCCCCCGGAATCCACAGGTTTTTCACCCTTTGAGTTGCTGTATGGACATAGGATGAGGGGACCTCTAGATTTAATTCGAGATGAGTGGGAAGGTGAGTGTGAGTCTCACAAGGAGTCTGTTGTGGCATATGTCCTGAACCTAAGGACAAGGCTCAGGAAACTCATGGGCCTGGCCCAGGAGAACTTGGCAGAAGCCCAACAACAGAAAAAGGTGTGGTATGACAGGAATGCTTGAGCTAGAAAGTATGCTGTACGGCAGCAGGTGATGGTTCTCATTCCTGTCAGACACAACAAGTTGCAAGCAGCTTGGGAGGGACCCTACAAGGTGGTAAGAAAAGTAAGCGATGTTAACTACATGGTGGAAGTGCTAGGCAGATGGCAGGAGCACAAATTGTACCATGTTAACATGATGAAACCTTACCATGATAGGGAGGCCCTTGTGCTGAGCATTTGCAGTGGATTGCAGGAGGAGTCTGAGAGAGATCTTGTGACTGATCTCCTCAGTGAGGCTCAGGCTGACACCTCAGTGTAAGGGGTAGCAATGTCCCAGCAGCTATCTCCTACCCAGGTTTGAGAAGTCCAAGCAGTGTTGCAGGAGTTTGGGGGCATGTTCACTGGGAAACTAGGGAGCACCCACCTGGTGCAGCACCAGGTGGATACAGGACCCGAAAGGCCCATCAGGCAGGCCCCTTATAGGGTGCCTGATGGAGTCAAACAGACTCTGAAGTTGGAGTCACAAGAGATGTTGGAACTAGGGGTGATTCAAGAGTCCAACAGTCCCTGGGCTTCACCAGTGGTGTTGGTGCCAACGAAAGATGGCAGACCAGGTCTTGTGTGGGTTACAGGAAATTAAATAGTCACACAGAGTCAGATGCTTACCCCATGCCTAGGACAGATGAGGCCCTAGAGCAGCTGGGTGGGGCTAAGTATCTTACAACCATTGATCTTACCAAGGGTTACTGGCAGGTGCCCTTGACTCCCAGTGCTAGGAGAAGTCAGCCTTTGTGACTCCTTTTGGCTTGTATGAGTTCACAAAGATGCCCTTTGGGATGAAGAATACCCCAGCAACTTTCCAGAGGCTGGTAGATCATATCCTAGCAGGAGCAGGAGGGTTTGCCCTTGCTTACATGGATGATATTGCTATCTACAGCCATTCCTGGCAAAAGCACCTTCAGCATGTCACGGAGGTGCTGGGCAGACTACAGAGGGCAGAGTTGACCATGTGAGCAAATGTCAGGGGGTGGCAGAGGTCTCCTACCTAGGACAGAGTGGGGAGTGGTAAGGCCAGATCCTGCCAAAGTGGAAGCTATTCAGGAATGGCATGCACCTATTACCAAAAAGCAGGTGAGGGCATTCTTAGAGACAGCAGGGTACTACAGAAAGTTTGTTCCCTTTTGTACCATAGCTGATCCCCTCACAGACCTGACAAAGAAGAACAGGCCAGATAAGGTAGTATGGACCCCAGCATGTGAACAGGCATTTCATAAGCTTAACGCTTTGGGAGGACCCCCTGTGTTAGCCAGTCCAGATTACAGCAAAGAATTTGTTGTGCAGGTGGATGCTTCGAACCATGGGGTGGGGGCTGAGCCAGATTTCTTAAGAGGGGAAGAGCACCCAGTGGTTTATCTCAGTCATAGGCTCCAACCCAGGGAGGAATGCTATGCAGCGTAGAAAAGGAATGTCTAGCCATAGTGTGGGCAAACAAAAACTTCAGCCTTATCTGTATGGAAGAAAATTCACTGTGATGACAGATCACAACCCTCTAACATGGTTAAAACAGAGCCAGTCAGCAAAATGCCAAGTTGCTAAGATGGAGTCTGGGGTTGCAAGCATATGATATGTCAGTGCAGCACCTAGTGGGTAGCAATGCCAATGCAGATGGGCTCTCAAGACAGGAATGGGGTGAGGTACACCCAGATAGACCTGACTCTCAATGTATTTTCAAGGGCACTTGAAAAACTTGCTTGAGTTCAGGGGAAGAGATGGATTGGGAGAGATGGCAAGGCTGCCAGCCTAGTCAAATAGAATTTGATACATATTCAATGTAAAATAAATGTAAAATACAGGCATGTTTTTTGAGGTAAAAAAAATTGAAATGTGAACTGCAAATATGTGACAACAATGCACTCTACTGGCCCAGTGAAGCATGTTGTGACCCTTTCTTTAAAATTGCTACAGTGCAGCTGGATGAAGGTTTCATGCCCATTGTTTTAAGGCTAAAGTTTATGACCAGAATTTAGATGTGGAAGGTGCTTTATTGCTCTAGTTTCTGTTTGAATATACATGAAATGTCTTCATTTTTAAGTCCAATAAAATAAATAAATAAATTTCTATGCAGGTGTTAGATTGTTAAATAATGCAGTTTGTTTGCCTGGGAAAACCTAAGTGAAAAGGGAATTTGGGAGGGTCCCAGCAAACAGGTTTGTTAGTAATGTTTAAATACTTTTCACAGAGACTGGAAGCATTTTGAATCTAACTTATCAGCACTCAGCCTTATGCTTGTAGGATTTAGCACTGTGATTTTTGTAGGAATAGTTAAAGCTAGTAAAGATTAATTATGTTTTTCTTTGAAATCAACCTGTCCATGATTATTTTAAGTTTCTGTGTGATCTCTGAACTCTTAGATATCTCTGTGGTGTAGTAGTTTTGTCTTGTGTTTTTTTATTATTAAATATTTTAAAATTTCTACCTGTGGCTGCTTTGTGTAAGATAAGCTCTAGAGTACATTGCATATTTATAGAGGTTATTGTAAGCCACTCTAAAGTAAGCTTGACTGTTAGTCATACTTTTTCCATTTTGGATAATAATATTGCAAAAAGTTAAAATAAAATTTTGGA
>NW_025056006.1:0-5557 GCF_019279795.1 Protopterus annectens | reverse complement strand
TTTTGAAATTTGTTCATATTGAAAAAAAACATTTGTATGGTGTGGTGACTCACTCCTAAAAACCCTTAAAAAAAAGTTATAAATTGTTTTTGATAGTATGTATTCTGTTTCATTCTGATGTTGATGGGTCAAGTTGATTAAGACTATCGATGATATTCGATTATATGTACATGTTTATTGATTTCTTTCATGTATGTATCTGTTCATAGTCATGATATGGTAAACTCCTACTTAGAATATTGCACTTCATCAGTTGTAGAATTATTCTGTGTCATATTACATGTATTGTGTTTGTTAGAATATTCACCATCAGTTGAGTTGATATATTTGATTCATATTGTACATGTATTGTGGTGACTCACTCTGACTTAGAATAGACTCATCATTATAGAATATTTGACTTCATTGTGTAGGTGATATTCATTCTGATTAGAATTTGACTTCACTGTTGACTTGATATATTCTATGTTCATATGATGTATGGATTCTGACTTTAAATTTGTACTTATAGTTGTAGTCATATTGAATTTCATTGTACATGTATGGTGATACTCACTATGATTTAAAATATTACATTATAGTTGTAGTTGATATTTCTGATGTAATATTGACTGTATGTAGTGATATTTTCCCTGACTTAGAATATTACATTATCAGTTGTAGTATGATTAGAATATGCTTCATAGTTAGTAGTGTGATATTTTAAAATGTTCATTCTCAGTTGTAGTGATATTCTGAGTTCATATTGTTCATATTGTAGTATGACTATTCTTTCATATGTCATTATGAGTGGTATTATATTCTGACTTATATTGTCATATGTGGATCATCGACTTAGAATATTGACTTCATCAGTTGAGTAGAATATTGATTCAATTACATGTATATGGTGATCCCTGATTAGAATGCTCATCATTTGATATATTGATTTGTACATTATGTGGTGACTACTCCTGATTAGAATATTGACTTCATAGTTGTATGTATTCTGAGGTTGTATTGACATGAATATTGGACTCATCATACTTAGAATATTCATTTCATATTGAGTATGGAGTGTGATTTCATATTGTACATTAGGATTGACTCATCCTGACTTAGAATATATTCTGATGTTCTATATGTATGTGGTATATCCTGTTAGAATATGCTCATCAGTTGTAGTATGATATATTCTGAGTTATTTGTCATGTATGTGTGGCTCACTCATTAGAATATTACATTCATCAGTTGTAGTATGAATATTCTATTTCATTTGTCATGTATGGAGTGGTGACTCACTTGACTTAGAATATTCCTTCTAGTTGATATGATATATTCTAGATGTTCATATTGTACATGTATGGAGTGGTGACTCACTTGATTAGAATATTGCACTTCATCAGTTGTAGTTGATATATTCTGATGTTCATAGTTATGTACTTGTGTACTCCGACTTAGAATATTGCACTTCATCAGTTGTAGTATGATATATTTGATGTTCATATTTACATGATGTCATTCAGTTAGAATATTGACTCATCAGTTGTAGTATGATTATTCTGAGTTCATATTGTACATGTATGTGGTGACTCACTCCTGATTAGAATATTGCACTCATCAGTTGTAGATGATATATTCTGATTGTGTATGTATTGTGTGACTCATCCTGACTTAGAATATTGCACTTCATCAGTTGTAGTATATATATTCTGATGTTCATATTGTCATGTATGGAGTGGTGACTACTCCTGACTTAGAATATTGCATTCATCAGTTGTGTATGATATATTCTGATGTTCATAATGTACATGTATGGTGTGGTGACTCACTCCTGACTTAGAATATTGCACTTCATCAGTTGTATGTGATATATCCTGATGTTCATATTGTACTTGTATGGAGTGGTGACTCACTCCTGACTTAGAATTGCACTTCATCAGTTGTAGTGTATATTCTGATTTCATATTGTACATGTATAGTGGTGACTCATGAGTAGAATATTCACTCTGTAGTAATATTTCTGATGTTCATATTGTACATGTTATAGTGTGACCACTCTGACTTAGAATATTGCACTTCAAAGTTGTACTAATTCAGTTCATATGATACATGTCTGGATGGTACTTTCATGATTAGAATATTCACTCACAGTTTATATATTCTGATGTTCATTTTGTATATGTATGGATGGTATCACTCGACTTAGATATTGACTCATCAGTTGAGTTAATATTGCTGATGTTCATATTGTACATGTTATTCGACTCATTGACTTAGAATGTGCTTTCATCAGTTGTAGTTGATATATTCTGATGTTCATTTGTAAGTATGGAGTGGTGACTCACTCTGATTAGAATATTGCACTTCATCAGTTGTATATGTATTGGTATTTACATTATGGAGTGGTTACTCATCCTGACTTAAATATTTCATTTAGTTGTAGTATGTTTATTTGATTTCATATTTACATATGGATGGTACATCATGACTTAAAGTATTGCACTATTCTGTAGTTATTTTATTATGTGACTTATATGGTGACTCCCTGATTAATTTCATATTTTGATATATTTTGTTCATATTGTACATTTTGGTGGTGACTCACTCCTGACTTAAAATATTGCACTTATCAGTTGTAGTTGTATATTCTTGATAGTGACATGTATGGGTGACTCACTCCTGTTAGAATATTGTTATCAGTTTAGTATGATATATTCTGATGTTCATATAATGTATGAGTGACTCACTACTTAATTTGTCATATTGTATATATTGTGTTATATTTCTGATATTGATTCCATTGATTTGTGCTTACTCGTTTAGAATATTATTCTGAGTGTTTTACATTATGATGTTCACTCTAAAAATTTGATTGTTCTCTGTCTAGATATTCTCATGTTTATATGTACATTATGATGTTCATTGCACATTAGATTGATTCACAGTTGTGTAATATTTCTGATGTTATTATTATTGCTGTCTTAATTTGATTGAGTGTCTGATTATATTTTTCATGTGTGTATGTGTCTTTTTTCTGTTTAATGTATTGATTATTCTGATTAATATTGTACTGTCAGTATGTGTGATTACTTCTCATTAATTTAATTCGATCATTGACTTATATTGGCATTCATTGTAAATATTCTTCTCTTGTAATGATTGACTACTTGTTTAAATTTAAATTTCTTGGTGATTGTTATTCTGATTTCATATTGTACATGTATGGGTGGTGACTCACCTGACTTAGAATATTGCATTTCATCAGTTGTAGTATGATATATTCTGATGTTCATATTGTACATGTAGGGGTGGTGACCCCTCCTGACTTAGAATATTGCACTTCATCAGTTGTAGTATGATATATTCTGATTTCATATTGTACATGTATGGAGTGGTGACTCCCCCTGACTTAGAATATTGCATTCATCAGTTGTAGATGATATATTCTGATGTTCATATTGTACATGTATGGGTGGTGACTCACTCCTGACTTAGAATATTGCACTTCATCAGTTGTATTTGATATATTCTGATGTTCATATGACATGTTGGGGGGTCTCCTCCTGACTTAGAATATTGCACTCATCAGTTGTAGTATGATATATTCTGATGTTCATATTGTACATGTATGGGTGGTGACTCACTCCTGACTTAGAATATTGCACTTCATCAGTTGTTTTGATATATTCTGATGTTCATATTGTACATGTATGGGTGGTGACTCACTCCTGACTTAGAATATTGCATTAAAGTTGTATTATATTTCTGATGTTCATTTGTACATGTATGGGGTGACCCCTCCTGACTTAGAATATTGCATTTCATCAGTTGTAGTTGATTATTCTGATGTTCATATTGACATGTATGGAGTGGTGACTCACTCCTGACTTAGAATATTGCACTTCATCAGTTGTAGTATGATATTCTGATGTTCATATTGTACATGTATGGAGTGGTGACCCCTCCTGACTTAGAATATTGCATTCATCAGTTGTATTTGATATATTCTGATGTTCATATTGTACATGTAGGGGTGGTGACTCCTTGACTTAGAATATTGCACCTCAGTTGTAGTATGATATATTCTGATGTTCATATTGTCATGTAGGGGTGGTGACTCCCCTGACTTAGAATATTGCTTCATCAGTTGTAGTTGATATATTCTGATGTTCATATTGTACATGTATGGTTGGGGTGACTCACTCCTGACTTAGAATATTGCACTTCATCAGTTGTATGATATATTCTGATGTTCCTATTGTACATGTATGGTGAGGTGACTCACTCCTAACTTAGAATATTGCACTTCATCAGTTGTAGTGTGATATATTCTGATGTTCATATTGCACATGTAGGGGGTATACTCCTGACTTAGAATATTGCACTTCATCAGTTGTATTTGATATATTCTGATGTTCATATTGTACATGTATGGGTGGTGACTCACCTGACTTAGAATATTACTCATCAGTTGTATTTGATATATTCTGATGTTCATAGTACATGGGATGGTGACTCCTCCTGACTTAGAATATTGCACTTCATCAGTTGTAGTATGATATGTTCTGCTGTTTATATTGTACATGCATGGAGTGGTGACTCAGTCCTGACTTAGAATATTGCATATCATCAGGTGTAGTGTGATATATTCTGATGTTCATAGTACATGTATGGGGGGGACTCACTCCTGACTTAGAATATTGCACCATCAGTTGTAGTTTTTAATTCTGATGTTCATATTGTACATGTATGGTGGTGACTCACTCCTGACTTAGAATACACTTCATCAGTTGTATTTGATATATTCTGATGTTCATATTGTACATGTATGGAGGTGACTCCCTGACTTAGAATATTGCATTTCATCAGTTGTAGTATGATATATTCTGATGTTCATATTGTACATGTATGGGGGGTGACTCACTCCTGACTTAGAATATTGCATTTCATCAGTTGTAGTATATATTTCTGATGTTCATATTGTACATGTATGGGTGGTGACTCACTCCTGACTTAGAATATTCACTTCATCAGTTGTAGTTGTATATTCTGATTTCATATGACATGTAGGGGTGGTGACTCCTCCTGACTTAGAATATTGCACTCATCAGTTGTAGTATGATATTTCTGATGTTCATATTGTACATGTAGGGGTGGTGACTCACTCCTGACTTAGAAATTGCACTTCATCAGTTTTTTGGATATATTCTGATGTTCATATTTTTGTATGGAGTGGTGACTCACTCCTGACTTAGAATATTGCACTTCATCAGTTGTATGATATATTCTGATGTTCATATTGTACATGTATGGAGTGGTGACTCACTCCTGACTTAGAATGTTGCACTTCATCAGTTGTAGTATGATATATTCTGATTTCATATTGTACATGTATGGAGTGGTGACTCATCCTGACTTAGAATATTGCACTTCATCAGTTGTAGTTGATATATTCTGATGTTCATATTGTACATGTATGGAGTGGTGACTCCTCCTGACTTAGAATATTGCATTCATAGTTGTAGTATGATATATTCTGATGTTCATATTTAATTTGGGTTTGTATTGACTGTTT
>NW_025056005.1:0-6720 GCF_019279795.1 Protopterus annectens | reverse complement strand
AAATTCTTTTTTCTAAATGGGGTTCTGTAATACTTCCAGTGTCACTATCCTGTGAATCAATAACAGACTGGGGACAAATATAGGTGTATTTTTCAGCACTTCTATTACCATCTTCAACATCATCACACAGTAATTTAAAGTTCAATTTTCTAACATATAACTTCAGGTCAAGTAATACATTTGATAAGTCAGCTCGCTAGAGGGTGTTGAAAGTAAAACCCCTTTTTGAGCACATTTAGGTGATCAGAGGATAACTTTTTGTTCGAAAAATTAAACACAGACAAATCTGGATTGTCATTACTACCAACTGACAAGTCAGTATGCAATTTCTTTGTTAATGAAACACTGGTCTTCTGCATAATGCAGTATTTTCACAAGGTGTATAATCCTTTATTAGGGGATGCAGAACGCGGGAAATGGAATCCAAATAGGAGAGGAGTAGGTAAAGATTCCTTTGATCTTAGTTATCTGCAACTGAGCTCAGGATCATATGTCTCAGTTGTGAAAACCTTGAACTTCTCCTTTCCCCTTTCTTTGTGGGCAACTGAACCATTAGGAGGTATGATTGAATTCTGTCCTGTCTAGGGAACTTTTGATCCAAAAACAAGACGGTAAATGTAGGGTCTGAATTACTGGGACCAGGGAGTGACCATAGCTGCCTGTATTACTGGTAGGAGATGTGATATGAGTGGAAGGAATAGCTGTACGAGGTGTATTGGAGTGAACTGATGGTGTAGTAGTGTTATAGTGTGTTGGCGATTGACCTAATAGATTCTTGCTGAATAGAGGAGACACTACTGTTATCTGGTTGGGCTGATGGCATGTTAGGAGAAGTGTGAGTTCCTACATGAACTAAAAATGCTTCCCTGTTACTAACTCGTCTCTCTTTCCTGAAATTTTGTATTAATATTCATGAGAATGTTATTGTTTTATATTTCTGGTCCCTTGACATTCATTCCATTCTGACGAAGTTCTGATACTGAATAAAGGAACGAAAGCTTAAAGAATCACAGTGGGTTGCAGTTTATGAGTTAGTTATATTTTTCGGTATTTTCATTTATTTTTTTGACTAGCATAAGTGTTATTTGCATTTATTAACCTTCTTCTTAGCAATTGTCGGTGCAATTAAGCAAAAATAATTATCCGTTATCTATTTCTCCATGGATCTGCTTCCCATTGTTGGACAGGGCTGCATTAGCCAAAATGATGTGACAGATGATCAAGGGCAATCCTTAAATAACCTGGATTTTATTCCTCAAGGAAATAACCTGGATTTTATTCCTCAAGATAACAACCTGGATTTTATTCCTCAAGATGACATCGAAGTTACAGAAGGAACTGTTTGTATAGATAATAACAACCAAGTGGATGAAACATCTAAAGATTTATTGTGTCCAGTTTGTTCAGACTCTGAGCTCCTTAATTTGTCTACATATTCCATTCCTGCTACATTAAACAACCGTTTAAAATCTTTAGAAGAAAAAAATATTGAGACTCAAGGTTTGCTTTTACAATGCCTACTGCTTCTCAGTCAGCAGGGTAAGTCTGATTCAAGAGTTACTTCATAGTCCGATTTAGCAACTTTAAAATGCGCTAGGGCTCCAGTAGCCAAACAAGACTGTGAAGTCTTTCAAACTCCTGTTATCGTTGAGCCTCTCAGCTCTAACACTGGTTTCGTTAGAGTCCAGCCATGTCTCTGGCGAGTTAATAGTAACTCTGAGACATTTACAAGTAATAACGAAATATGTGCCATCCCTATTACAACCACTACAAAAAAATGTACAAATAACTCTGATTTGAAGAGTTTATATTTAACTACTACTGCTTCTTCATCGTTGGTTTGTATAAATAACGTCCCTTCTGTTGACTTAGCTATTGTAGAAGGCAGTGAATTGGCACATTGTGAAGTTAATGACAGTCAAGTGGTAAAACCAAAATGTAGGCTTAAGGTGTGTGCATCCAATATTAAAGGAGATAGTGTTTTCCCGCCGAATAAGGCAACTGTTAATAACGGTCCTGACAGTCCTAGAGACCTTTTCGTTAACCATGCATTAAGACCTTTTGACAGCAAGTTTGATAGCGAGTATCATTCAGGCTTGCGTAATAACAATTTAACAGTCAGTCAAACAGAAATCATTATTGACAGTGTGCTTAATAAAGATTGTGTTTGAACGCTAACAGTAGTGTTCCTAGTGTTAATGGCTCATCAGCTGTTGGAGCTGTTGGCATTTTTACGGACTGCAATGGTGGGGTAGCTAAACAAACACTTGTTGAACCGAAGGTTTGCGTGCGCACTACAGAAGGGATTCCTGACATTAACGGCTCTTCATTCATCACAGCCGTTGACATCCTAACTGACAATATCAATGAGGTAACTAACACTCTGCATAATAAAGTTAATGAAGGTGTACACACTACAAAAGCTTTTACTGTAATTAACGGCTCTGCATCAGCTGTTACAACGGATTGCTTGCATGGTATCTGTAAAGACTCTAGTGATATACTTGGTGAAGTTGCTAATGATTTGATGGGTTTGTATGATAATGTGGCTGACAGGCAAGCGTCATTACTGGGTAAGGGTACATTCGATAGAAAATCAGTTACTGGAATCAACGTGCTTACAGATGACATCAGTACAGTAGCTAATACTGCACATTGTAAAGTAAAAGAAAGTGTGCACACTACAAAGACTTTTACTGGAATTAACGGCTCAGCATTAGCTGTTGGGACTGATTGCCTACATGGTGTCTGTTTTGAATCGGGCGATCTAGTTAATGAAGCCTCGAGTGGTTTAATGGTTTTGAATGGTAGTTTGGCTAATAGTCTAGCTGCATTACAGGGAAAGGGTACAATTAATAGATGAAGTGATTGTGTATGCATACCCAAGAACTCTTTAGAGGTGGGTGACTCAATAGCTGTTTCAGCTGTTGATTTACAGCAAAGCAACAAGAAATTAGATGGTGTAAGTGTTAATAATAAATCAATAGCAGATGGTTTTAATAAACATTCTGTTAAAAGAGTTAACACACTCACCTCTGTAGGACAACTAGTTAATAAAGATTTTCACGTGTCATGTCCAAACAGAATGTGTACTACTTTTGGGGATTTTCCTAACACCGTGGAAGTTTCTGACTTCATTGATAGACTCAACATGGGTCAAAATAGAGTGAGACAAGTGACGAGACAATTCACTGATTCCTCAGGCATCCACAAAATCATCCTAAAGTCAGGTCCACCTGAGGTTAATGTATCTCATTTTAAACACAGATCAGACAACAATTTAAGACCAATTCCTTCACATTTCTTTTCAGGTGTATCTTCACTATCTAGAAATGCTGTTTTTAGAGAAAAGACTGCTACATGTACAGATATTCATAACAAAAGTTCATTTCCGTCAGGTTCCTCTATTAGTAAGGGTATTAACAATGATTATCCTATTACTGGTCATGTTTTACCAGACTTTGATAACACTAATTTTCCTTCCATTAGTCTATACAATGAATCCAACAAGCATGATTCTTCTTGTAAGGGATATTCTTCAATGGTCAATTCTCATCAGATAGTGCCTAATGGTAACATGAACAATAGTTCTACTGTCGATACGTGTAACAGAAGTATACATGTAGTCAATGGAAGTGATACTCAGTTCAGTGATTCACATTTAGGACAAACATCAAGTGCTCGTAATCCTTTACCCCATCCACAAGCAAACACTGAACTATTGCAATTACTCAAAAGTAATTTTGAGATAAATCCTTTCCTAATAGACAATGATGAATCCAGGGACCAACAAGCCATGTTAACATCCAATATTAATAACAGTTACAATGTCGAATGCAAACCTTTCATCATGAAATTAGAAAGGAAATTCATGTCCCTATAAGGCTTAGAACTTGACATCCATTTTTTACATACTTGTATTCAGTTAGGTATAGTTCCTAAAGGTTTACACATCAACAATTTTCCGAACAGGACAAAGAGAAATTCTTTTTTACACAAAGAATTAAGCAGAGTGTACAATGATGCAGGTTTGAGAGCACTAGAAGTCATTATCAATGACAAAGAACAACTAAAAAGAATTGAATTAAAGATTGCCTTGTTGAATGATAGTATCGTTAACCATCCTGAATTCTTTATTTTCAAACCCCTGTTTGACTCCATTCTTCCCAAGATCACTAGATACACAGCCGCCCTTCTCAACAGAAAAAGAAATAAATTAAAAAGGGATCAACATTACTACCAATTAGG
Organism: Protopterus annectens; assembly: GCF_019279795.1. Classification (NCBI taxonomy): domain Eukaryota; kingdom Metazoa; phylum Chordata; order Ceratodontiformes; family Protopteridae; genus Protopterus; species Protopterus annectens. The sequence continues at coordinate 2,472 of NW_025056005.1, read as the reverse complement.
TAATGCTTACCCTATTAATTCATCTTTTTATAATGACTACACAAATGAGTATTTTGCACAGAAATTCCGTAACTTTAGGTATCTTGACAAGGAAGAAGTTATACATAAAAGTAGGGCCCCCTATAGAGGTTCTTCCTTTCAAGTGGGCACTTTTGGTGGGAGAAGAGATCCTAACAGGGTTAACTATATCAATAAAGCCTCTTCATTCCACCATAGAAATGTTTCCAAGATAAATGCTAAACCTTGTCTTCAGGTTGGTTCTGATATAAGTTCTTTTTCAGGCAATTTTACAGCTCCTCATCCTTATAATAATTTTTCACACACTGATCACTACAGACAAAATTTCAGGAATGAGAGACGAGTTAGTAACAGGGAAGCATTTTCAGTTCATGTAGGAACTCACACTTCTCCTAACATGCCATCAGCCTTGAATGCTCGTCATTCGTCTCCTCTGTTCAGCAGAGATCTATTAGGTCAATCGCCAACACACTTATAACACTACTACACCATCAGTTCACTCCAATACACCTCGTACAGCTATTCCTTCCACTCATGTCATCTCTCCTGATATTACAGACGCTATGGTCACTCCTGGTCCCAGTAATTCAGACCCTGCATTTTCGTCTTGTTTTTTGGATCAAAGACGTTCCCTAGACAGGACAAATTTAGATCAGATACCTCTAAAGGTTCAGTTGCCCACAAAAGAGAAAGGGAAAGGGAGAAGTTCAAGGTTTTCACAACTACCCCCGAGACATATGATCACCAGGCTCAGTTGCAGATAACTAAGATCAAGGAATCTTTACCTACTCACTCTCTATTTAGTTCCATTTCACGTTCTGCATCCCCTAATAAGGATTATACACCTTGTGAAAATACACGTATGCAGAAGACTAGTGTTTCATTAACACAGAAATTGCATACTGACTTGTCAGTTGGTAGTAATGACAATCCAGATTTATTGTCTGTGTTTAATTTTTCGAACAAAAAGTTATCCTCTGATCACCTAAATGTGCTCAAAAAAGGTTTTACTTTCATACCCTCACAACGAGCTGACTTATCAAATGTATTACTTGACCTGAAGTTATATGTTAGAAAATTGAACTTTAAATTACTGTGTGATGATGTTGAAGATGGTAATAGAAGTGCTGAAAATGCACCTATGTTGTCCCAGTCTGTTATTGATTCACAGGATAGTGACACTGAGTATTACAGAACCCCGTTAAAGAAAAAAAGTTTAGCTAATCCTCCTTTGAATAATACCCTGTCGACATTTCTCAGAGTGTGTGAAGAAGATGTAAGAAATATTTTTAATTCCAAACCTAAACAAAAATGGTTTAATTTAAAAGAAAATGAAAAGAAAGCTTTGTTAGAATTATCACATAACACCTTAAGGGTAATGAAAGCTGATAAAGGTACTGGTGTGGTAGTTATGGACCAGGACACATACGTCAGCAAGATCAACAAAGAATTATTAGATGAAGACTCCTTTGAAAAAGTCTCCTTAACTACAGTTAAGTCTTGTTTCGAGCACATTGACAATTCTCTTATTTCCCTTGGAGACAATCATCAGATTTCGGAAGAGGACTTCTCATTTTTGACAACTGTCAATCCCTGCTTGGGGAAATTGTTTGGTATTCCCAAGCTGCACAAAAACCCTTCTAATCCACCATTTAGACTGATTGTCTCAAACAAAAGAACAAAAACTGAACGGATAGCGGAATATATTGACTTTGCTCTCAGTCCTCTTGTACAAGCTACGCCCTTTTATATCAAGGACTCTTGGGACTTATTAAACACTTTATATGATAGCAAGTTGGATTTATCTAACTGCATTCTAGTCACTTTGGACATTACTGCTTTGTACACAAGCATTCCTCATGCTGAGGGTGTTGAATATGTTAGGCACTATTTATGTAAATACATGAAGTGTCCCAAAGATAGCATTGAAACACTCACCACCTTGATCTCTTTAGTCTTGGAAAACAATTTTTTTCATTTTAACAAGGACATTTACCACCAAGTCAGGGGAGTGGCCATGGGGACCAAAATGGCCCCTGCATTTGCGAATCTAGTTCTAACAGAATGGGAAACTGACACATTGGTCCATCTACTCGGATTTTTCCTCATGAAATGTTACAAAAGATTCATAGACGATATTTTTTTCTTGTGGGAAAGTACTATTGAACATCTTAAGACATTTGTGGACAGTTTATCTGATAGCAGTGGTTTCCTTAAGTTTGTAATCGGTGAATATGGTGAATCTGTTGCCTTTTTAGACATCAACATTTCGATAGACAGAATCAACAACTGCTTTATGTCATCTATTCACAGAAAAAATACGTTCAGAAACAACTACTTAGACTTTCATAGTTCACACCCACTTTTCATGAAAAGGAATGTTGTTAAAAGTCAGTTCATCAGAATATCCAGACTGACAAAAAGTTGAAAAGAAACAAAAAACTGTTAATAAAG
>NW_025056004.1:0-6921 GCF_019279795.1 Protopterus annectens | reverse complement strand
GACCTGTTGCTACCCCGGTTTTTGATTTAAAAAACTTTGTCCCCCCCTTGCACCAGGCTATCAGGATATGTCTCAAAGAAACTGGGAAGTAGCCCAGATCCTTCTGCTGGGGCTCAGGAAAAGATTGCCTCACAGCTTGCTATCCTGAATTCCATATCTAACTCCTCATGTGGCTCATATCTTATGCAGCCGATGACCCAGGCCGCAGGCACAGGAGTTGCTCTAGACGCCAAGCCTGGATGCTGTGAAATTTTTGACTTAAGGCCCTTCACTAATACCCCTTTGACGGTTCCTTTGTTCGGCCTCAAGTGAAGGATACCTTGACCAGGTGTGAGCAGGACTAAGACTCTTTCTGCCGTGGAGTCCAGTTTTCCACTCCTTCTAGACCATATCCCAAGGGTCAAAAGGGGGAAATGTGGTTCAGAAGCCCAAGGAGCTACCCCGACACAGTGGTCATTTTTCCCCCAGAGGCAGAGGGGTAACAAAACCCTAGAGGCAGGGGGTCCTCAGAACCAGGGCAACAGGGAGTCTCTTCCTGAGAGCCCTTTCAGCATCCCTGAGGTGTTGCCCGACTGTCCACCCTTGGAGGCATTTGGGGGAAGGATTTCACTGTACCCAGTAGCCTGGCAATCCCTATCCCAAGAGAAGTGGGTACAGTCGATTATATCCGAGGGTTACATGATCCCTTCAAGGTTCTAAACTCTACAATCCCTTCCAGACATCTCCCCCGGTCAAGGGATTTGGAAAAACAGGAGGTTTCAAAACTCCTAGAAAAGAGCCCAGACAGGGGCAGACCAAGTAGGATCCGGCTACTCAAGATTCTTTTGGTCCCCAAAGAGGGAGAGTGGAGACCAAGATTGGACCTCAGCAATGTGAACAGATTTGTCACCAAGGCAACATTCCGGGTGGTCACGCTTCAGTCCATTCTGCCCTTTCCCGGCAACGACAACTGGATGTGCTCTATAGACCTTCAGGATGATATCACTAAAGATTCACAGGCTCCAGGAGGTTTCTCCGCTGCTAGGGCCCAGTCATTACCAATTCAGAGCCCTGCCCTTTGGCCTCACTTCAGCCCCGAGAGTGTTTACCAAACGCATGGCAGTGGTCACAGCTCCCCTGAGACATCAGGATTCAGGTGTTTCCTTATTTGGACGACTGGCTCCTCTCCGCCACCACCAAGTGTCAGCTTCTTCAGTCCAGAGACTACACCCTACAGCTTTGCAAGAATCTGGGAATTTCAGTAAATTTCAGAAAATCTTCTGCTGCCTTGCCAATCTATCACCTTTATAGGCAGAGTTAAATCACAAATGTTAGCCAAACAAAAGATCAAAGAATTCTGGACATCCAAAATTTGTTCGCTCTGTTACAAAGCAGATCAAAGCCAGGTTTGTCCTGAAAGTTCTAGGTCAATGGCTGCCATTGTTCTTCTACCACTGGCTGCCACATGCCTCCTACAGTGGATGCTTTCACACAGTGGTCATATCAGATCTTCCGAGACACAGATCTTAGTGACACAGTCTTGCAGGGCTCATCTGGGCTGGTGGATATCCTCCCTCTTCTTCATCAGGGCCGACTTTGTTCCCTCCTCCAGTTGCCACAGTCACCACGGATGCCTCCCCGATCGGGTGGGGGCATTATCAGGGCAGGATGGTCCACGGACGGCAACCCATAGAATACCATCTGCACATAAATGTCCTAGAGATGAGAGCAGTGTTTTTAACATTGCAAGCCCTGACTTTTTTCCCCAGGGACTATTGCAGTACAGATGGACAACATGCCCGGGGTCTGGACATCAACAAACGGGGCGGAACCAGGCCCTATCCCTTTTGAGAAGCTCTGACTTTGGCAATGGGCTTTTTCCCAGCTTTTGATAGCAACGACACCCCCGCAGGTCCAACCATTGGCGGCTGCAGATCATTCTGATGCCTCAAAAGTGGTCTCTCAATCAATCTGTAGTGGATCAGATTTTTCAAGGGGGCACTTGTTGCGATTTTTTCCCCCCCCTCAAAACAACAAGTCCCCAGACTATTTCCCCTTTTTCCCCTTCCGGGCCCAAACCCCCTGAGAGCTTTTAACCCAGGATTGGGGGACTTTTTTATGTTTTTCCTCCTTTCCATTGATTCCACAAGTCATTCAGAAAGCCCCCTTTGAGACCCAAAATTCTCATTGGGCCTACAGAGGTTTTCCTCTGCATCCCCCTTCTGCAGCCCGGCATCTGGACCCAGTTCGATCTTTGATCCACCAGTGGGGTCAGCAGCCCCGGCCATTCATTTTTAACCTCACTGCTTGGTTGCTCCATTTCCCTTTTAGCCAGGCTCCCAAATGTTTTTGACTCAGTCAGAGATTTTTTAGGCCCTTTGAACCCCAAGAAAAGTAGCAAGTGGGGGGTTTCATTTGGGAAACCCCAGAAATATTGACCCTTTTTACTGCCCCCAATTCTTTTTAGATTTCTACGGGTTTTTTCTTTGGGATCCTCGCCATCACAGTCAAAGTACAACTGGCTGCCATTTTATCATGTTGGCTTGATGACAATATCATGTCTCATAGATTATGCAAGGCCTTTTTAGAGGAGTTTTCTCCTAAAACCACCTATAAAGCATCCTCCTCCCAATGGGATCTAAACTTAATATTAGCATCCTTGATACTACCTCCTTTGAACCCCGCTTTATGTTCTTTGAAGTTATTGACATGGAAAACTATATTTTTTCTGGCTGTCACTTCTGCTAGAAGGGTTTCCCGATTCAAGCTCTGTATTCGCTCACCTTATTTGGTTTTTTATAAGGGCAGGGTATCTAAAAATAACCCTTCCTTTTCTCCAAGGTTGTATCTCAAACCAATATTAACCAATCTTTGAATTACCAGTCTTTTTCCCCAACTATTCTGACAGAGCTGAACAGAAATTGCATTTTTTGGGTGTTCATTTAGCTCAGGTACTACTTGCATAGGACTAAAAAATCAGAAAATCGGACCAATTGTTTGTCTCTTATGCAGAAAACAGGTTAGGTCTTTCCCGTTTCTAAAGTGACCTTATCCAGATGGTTGACTTCCACCATTTCCTATGTTCTCTAGAGGCAAACAACTATTCTAAGCCAAAAAAACCCACCAGGAGTCTATCCACTTCTGCAGCAGGGTAGACTTCCCATTGAAAATTTTTGCAGCAGCTACTTGGGCCAATACCTTTGTTTCTCATTACAAGTTGGATTTGGCCTCCAGAGATAGCCAGTTTTGTTCCACAGTTTCAAGAGTCTTTTCCCTTGAGCCACCCAAAAGGTGCTAACCCATTCAGAAAAATAAAAATTGACAACAACATTTAGTTATGTACCTACCATAACGCTCCATGTTAGTTGTCTTTTCCCCCTTTTTTCCCCCTCCTTCCCCCCGGCCTGGACAGATCTTGAAGAGTTTATTAGTTTGTTTTTGGATCTTTTGAGGACTTTTTAAGAAACTTTGTTCCTATTTTGTTAGGGTAACCCTTTTGCAGGGGGTTAGCTGCCAAACGAGATCTGAGGTAGTTCCGCCCGCCCTGGGTGGGGGTCGAGCTGGTAAAAAGGGGTTCTCAAACGGGAGGAGGGGTAACCCATCCAGCAAGAAAGAAAGAGAAAACCAAAAAGGGAATGGTACATAACCTAATTTTCCCCCCTCGGTGGGGTGTGGGTTTTCCTTTGGTTTTTTGTTACACTTTTAGAGTAACTTGTTTTTGGTTTTTGCGAGCGCCCGCTTTTTTTTGCCGGGTCCTAACTTCCCCGTCCCCTTGGGGGGGTTTAAACCTCCCGGTTCCTTTTTGGAGGGAAAGGGGAAGGGGGAGGCCGGGGGGGGGCCAAATGCCCCCCCGGGCCGAACCCCCTTTTTTTCCCCCCCCCCCCGGGACTCAACCTCCCGCTTCGGGGGAGGAGAGGGAAGAAGGCCGGGGGAGAAGCAAAGGGGCCCGAGACCTCTGTTTCCCCCCACCAGCCAAGGGGGCTTCTCCCCCTTGTTTTTCCTCCCCCTCGGCCCGGGCCCCCAGTGTGTTTTCCCCGGGGACCTGAGGAGGAGGAGACCCGATCCCGCCGAGGTTCGAGGAGGCACTCGGCCTCCCCGTACCCTTTGTCGAGATCAACTTATAGCCTGTGGGAGCTGATCTGAACCGGTTGATGAGAAGGTTCATCCAGTCACAGATGCAGATGGGAGTGTTTGCCTCCCTCGGGGGAGATTTTCAAGCCATGTTCTTCCCCCCCCCCCCGGGTTCGGAGCAGTTGGAGCCGAGCAGCCCCGGGGTGGGTCCCCGATAGTTTGGTCCCGGATCCCCCCTGCCCTCGAGTGCATCGGATCTGACCTCGAGCCTGGATCCGAGCCGATCCGGGGATCAGTTCCTTCAGCTGTCTGTGTCGGCGAAAACTGCCCCTTCGGATCCGGCGCTGGGGCTCCGATCCACTCTTCGGATCCGGGGGAGCCATTGTCGGATCCTTTGGTCGAGGTCGGCCCTTCGGTTTTGATGTAGTGGAGGGGCCCTGTTGAGGTCCCCGACCCCGCACTTTTTTCGGCCCCCCCGCCTCCTTCTGCACTGGGCAGGCTTCCACCATCCCCCCTTTGGGACAGCCCGCTTGTTCCAAGCTGTTCCCGGGAACATTTTTTCAGGAGTCCTCTGACAGCCCCCAGGGGGCCAAGCATAGGGCAAAAGGAGGAAATTCCCCGAGTCTCTCAGGAAGACACGGATTTGGGGAAGGGGGAAGGACGGTCACCCGAGGATGTCTCATTTGGAGACATCATGGAAATGCTCCATATGGTCTGAAGTCTTCCTCAGAAACTGTTCTTGGAGGCATTTGAAGGGGGCCCTCTTTTGGGTGCCCCTCCTGCCGACCCCTGGTGGCCCTTTTACCACCAGGGCGGGGAAGGAACCGGACACCGTGGACCCAAATTTAAGAGGCCCACGATCCTCAGTCCCCCGCTGACCGTCCCCATTGGAGTAAGAGGCCTCCTAGATGCCATGTTGACGGCGGGCCCCCAAGAGGGGAAATTGCTCAGGAGAGTCCCCCAGTCCATCCCCCAAAATCTCGATGATGGACCGCTTGGGGAAAGGGGTGTTTAGTTCAGCGACCTTCTGGGAAGGGGCTGAACCCCCACATGATTAGGATGCAGCATCTTATTAAAAAGGCATCTCCCCCGAGTCCATGTCGGAGGAGGACAAAGTGCTGCACCCCCCCGCATGGCCACTCTTAGATCAGCCACCCCTGGGGTACCTCCCCTGCTAGGAAGGCGCCCCAGAGCCGAGGGGCTTCACTAGACGCCAGGCCTGGCTCCCTTCATTTCTCAGAGCCCTTCAAAGGGCCCTTTTCCCCTTTTATGGTTCTGCCCCTTTGGCAAAACCTTTGCGACACTTTTACCCAGAGCAGAAGACGGGAAGACGCTGTTGGGGAATTCTTTTTGCACCCCAGAGGCCCTATTCTAGGAACCAAAAGGGTAAAAAAGATGTGGTTCCGGGAAATCGAGTAATCCCAGCCTGCTGGGCAACCAGTCCTTCCTGGCAGAGGAGGACAGGGGGGACGCCCCCAGAGGCAAAGGGGGTCCCAGGAACGGGTCCAAAAACCTTCTCTGAACCCCCCAGCAACCCTGGGGTTGCCCGCTGCTCCACTCTGGAGGCAGTCGGGGGGCTGGGGCACCTAGCGCATGGGAGTCCATAACATCAGACCGCTGGGTTCTCCAGATCATATCCAGAGGATACCCATTTTTTCACTTCCAAAATTGAAGTCCTCCCAGACGCCCCCCTCAACGGGGGGCCCCTTTTGGGAGAAATTGGCCATCTGCTAAAGAAAAGAGCCATCCAGCCCCCCCCAGACCAGATCGGATCAGGGTTCTACTCCAGGTTCTTTTAGTGCCAAAAACGGGGGTCTAAGACCAATTTTTGACCTTTCTCTGTTGAACCTGGCAGTTCCCAAGGAGAAGTTCGAATGGTCACTCTGCAATCTATTCTCCCCTTCTGGGAGAAAATCACTGGATGTGCTCCATAGACCTCAAGGATGCTACTACCAATTCTAATGGACAGGCGATCCAGGAGGTTTCTCCGCCCGCTGGGAGCCAGTCACTAAATTCGGGGCCTTCCCTTTGGTCTCACCACAGCCCCCCGGGTGTTCACCAAAGTATTAGCAGTGGTAGCGGGCCCCCCTGAGGCTTCGGGGTGCAGGTCTTTCCCCACCTGGACGATGGCTCACCGCCCAACAAGGCATCTACTACTATTGGCGAGACTCTTTCTCCATCTTGCCCCGTCTGGGCATCACTATAAATAAAAAAATCCAACCTAGCACCCACACAGTTCATAGATTTTATAGGGGCCCGGTTAGAAAAAGGAGTTAAAAGCCTTCCTCACTGGGACAGAGTTCAAAATCTGCAGCTCCAGGTGCGGGCATTCTCCACTCCAGCGGAGTTGGTCCTGAGGGCTCTAGGGTCCATGGGGCCCGCTATAGCACTTCTTCCTCGCCAGGCTCAATATGCATCCTCCAGTGGACCTCTTAGTACAGTGGTCCCTTGCTTTCCATGCATCATCCCATGCGATCAGCAAGGCTTGCAAGGTCCCTCCTGTGGTGGCTTCACTCTCCAGATCTCCACAGGGCCCATTTTTTGCTTCTCCCTCCCCCGGTGACCACGGACGCCTCCGCCTCGGGGGGGGGCATTTTGGGCCCGACCCCCAAAGGGAGTGGGAAAATTCAGAGACCTTACTGCATATCAAGTTTTAGAGATGAGAGCAGTGCTCTTAGCGTTTCTAGCACTTCAGGACTTTCTTCCTTGGGAACAAAGATTCAATCGGACAACATGTGGGGTTTTCTGGTAATCAACAAGCAAGGAGGAACCAGGTCTTACCCTCTTTTCGAGGCCATGAGAGTTTGGGAATGGGCAATCCCACCAACCGCTTTCATAGCAATGCACATTCTGGGGGTCCAACATCCTGAC
>NW_025056003.1:0-7295 GCF_019279795.1 Protopterus annectens | reverse complement strand
GTCAGCCAGGAGCCATGCCACAGACAAGGAATCCAACCATGTCACCCAATCCGCTGACCTGAACATCAGCAATCTGCTGTTGATCATTTGCCAATGCCTGGATGTTGTTTTTAAAAAGAACAGATAGCAGCCGTCTGAAGCCTCTGGCCTTCTCTGTTCTGCCATTCAGCACATGCCTGTGCCACCATTACAGTCTGGAACATGTGTCTGGTGACACCAGCTGCTGCGCTCTGTCCTGCAGGTGCATGTCTGCCAGAGGTCCTCCTATGAGCAGCACTGGCCACATGCCTGTGTGGCACATCTGCAGTCATTACACTGACACCATGGTGTGGAGACACACCTTCTGTAGCCACCACACATTCCTGTTCCAAGCTAACACACGCTGACTGTCCTTCCTCTATGGCCACTGGTGATAGGGTATGTGTTGGCATGAGAACTGTGTGCGGGGAAGAGGGGGACATAGCTGGGATGGCAACCATTGGCACAGATTCACCCCCTGACAACCCTGCCTGTACCTCATGCATATGTTCATCACTGCTAGTATCTGTGGGGACACTAACATCAGATGGACTGCAGGAGGGTAACCACCTACATCACCTGTGAACAAAGAAAGAAAGACTCACATTACACAGACACACAGACACACACACACAGACAGACCATGCATGTGTTTTGACAGACGCATGCAGCATGCATGTGATACAGCAGACGCATGCAGCTCAGACATTAATAGTGGTAGTTAGCATACCTCCCTGGGTTGCACACACAGCAAGCAGGTGTCATATCAGAGCCATGCAGTTCACACAATCATGGTAGTAAGCATGCACCCCTGTGATACACCATGTGGACCAGCACAGGTTAACAGTACACATGGCTGATGTGATTTGACATTGACATATAGTATGACATGTAATCTGCTGACATGTGCATTGACATACATGTCTGACACAATGGTGTCCTGACACATGTACAGCGTGTAATGGGTATCACATTGCAGTGTTGTCTGTATGCCCTACAGATAGAATGCACTTTTAGCAATGTGCATGAGCATTGAAGGGTAGTATGAGGGTCTACATTGCTATACAGTGTGAAGTACAGACACTGTGCCATTGCATGGCATCATGAGGCTCTATATTGCTATACAGGGGTAATACACACCCGTGCATAGCCATACTGGCAAAACACATTACATAAACTGTGGATTGTGACCCACTGCTGAGGTGTATACACACAAACCATGCTGTGTGTCACTGGAAGACCTATGGATGACACCCTGCACAACTACTAAAAGTCTTAGCTGCCTGGCAACCATGTCCACACATGGCAGACTTGTCAATTCACCATGTCCCACATGACTTTTATGTACCACACCCCGAGGTGCACGGCTGACAGTGATGTCCCAGCAGCAAGGGAAATGTACGGTATCTGTGGCCTGATGTGGTGTCATGTCTGTGGAAGCTGTACAGGTGACTACTGTCATGCTATGACACAGTCTGATGTTCAACACATCTTAATGGTCAAATTAAGTGACACCTCCACAGCTGTGCACAGGCTTTAGGATGTCCAGTGTTCCACATCAACTATATAACCATTCAACAAGGCTATAGTTGGACCATGTGTGGACAATGTGCAACAGGGTGTATACACATCACATCTACTGTGTTACATGTCTCCCATCCTCCATGGCCATGTGAACATGTGTTGGCCAAATTTTTGTGATCCCTCTATCTCACATGTCTGTGTTGTCCCATATGACATACACCCATAGATGTCAGATATGCCCTGTCCACAGGGCTATGCAGAAAAAGGGGTTGTATGTTTGGTATGGGGGGTATGTATTATGGGATAGTGAGACAATATTGCAGCGAACACTACATGTCTGGGACATGTCAGATGGCACATCACAATGTGTGCACCCATTGCGGGGGCATATTACACAATGGTAAATCCTGTGGGCTGCCCATACCCCAGCTCACTGTGTGGTACTGTTTGTTACACATGTGTTGTTGCAATGTATAGTACATGGGCCTACACTGTACAACCCCTCCACCATTGTATGCACAGCTGTCCACACATCTAGCAATGACAGATACTGTGGTTTCATGTCAGTTTTCATTTAGTTTGTATATATTGCACATGGGTAGCCAGTGTGATTGATGACAGATGCGACCTGTATATCATGACTGGACCATACATTTTGTGTACATGTGTTAACTGGCCACATGGCAATAGATATATGCTTTAAACATGCCTGATACTGATAACGTCTCACCTGCAAGGACTGATGTCGCGGCATGCCAGAGGTACCTGTATAGGGTGACACAGCAGTTTGAACATTATCCATGACTGTATGACAGCACAGGGTGCACTGTGCATGTTAACACTTTGCCTGTACAATAGCATATAGTATGCACATGTGTGCATACACAGGGTAGCATACTATAGTATGGGGCATGTTTTAAACATACCTTTCTTATGCTGTTACATTGCATCTTGTCCAGTGACACATGCATCTACATGGGATTTAATAGTCATATGTGCAGTGGACTTACCAGGCAATTCCAGGCTCATGGTTGGGAGACACCCACCCCCAAATGGCAGCTAGTGTTTGTGATTGCTGTTCTGGGGGTGTCCCCAGGCTGCCCAGTAGCTCCGGGGGTGTGAGGGGGGGCTGGGTTGGTGGCCCACCACCTGTTCCACCTTGTTCCCGGGCGATTGCATTGGCACGCTGTTTTGCATGTTATCAGGCCCGGGCAGTGTCTCCCACCTGTGGTAGGTGGGTTATGGCCACCCACATCATTAACCCCCCTTTAGTTCCTGCCACAGGTCGCCACGCTGTTGGGCATGCTGTGGCACATGGCTGAACAACACCTCATAGTTTCATGGAGGTAGGGGATGAGGCATCATCCTCCAGGTGGCTATATGCTGGCGGGGGAACGAGGCATTATCTGGAAGACATAATGATGGGACAGGTCACAGTATCACAGAGATGTACAGAGATACAGCTGACATACATTTGTATTAAATCTAGTACATTGACAGTTATCTTTGCAAATCATGACATTGACACGACTGACATGTTTGTGTCACACACATGTAACACATCATTGGATATCATCACCATATATGTTTTCACCTCATTCATTGTCATACTCATTGAATGCTGTCTTGATGTGGGCATGTCTGTTTGCCTGTACTGGTGTTCTTCCCTATCAGCACATGCCTGGATGTGTCCACAGAAATTTGGGACCTTGATGCTGTGATATGTCACATATCAACACATACACTCCCTTTAAAAGAATGAGCAGTGACAATGCACACATCATGGAAACCTTTACATGCATGTGTTTTCCATATACATCTCCCGGCACTGTACAGCAGTTCAACATCCTCCCAAATATCGCCTGTGTTGCACATGTGAAAACATGGGACAATGGCTAGGGACGTATTCGCAGGGATTTTATCAACTATAGCATGTAGGGGAAGGGTTTTTCTAGCTGTATCCAACAGCCCCACTGCCTGGTGCATCAGTGCCACATTACTGATCCAGACAGTTAATGATACATCTACCATGGGTCATCCACCATGTATGACAAAATGACATGTGCAGCTTTGATGGACAGGTTGCATGGTATGGCAGGAGTATGTAACATGTATGGCACAGGGATCTGCCCAAACATGGGGCATCCTTGTAGTAGGAGGTGGCTGTCCATGACATATGTCTTTCAGATCAGGATATGTACATGTAGCATGTCCAACATCACCATGTAGCAATGTCTTTATGCAAGGTAGCCAGCATGCTGCATAGTGGAAGTGAGGATTGAAAAGGCTGGTACCCCCATCCACGCATGGAAAACCCCTTAAAGGTGATAGGGATCCAATATTGGTCACCTGAGTGCTGAGTATGCCTGTCCAATGATCTCCATGGGATGGCACCCTGTCATGACATGGGTGCCTCGTATGACTACCTAATAGGCCAGATGTCAACAGCTGGGAGGTGAACTGCAAAAACCCATCCCTTACACCCATTTCCATAATATTGACCCTGCCTAGGTGGTATTAATACAGGCGGGACAATGCTAATCAGCTGGCCACTGGTAGAACACCCCGGGCATAAAAGGTACATCTAGTATACTCAGTGTAGCTGGAACACAGTATGGGTGATGATGTCCTATGACCTGTCACAGGTATGCTATGCAAAATCATCCTACTGTCATCTACATCTGTACTGCTAACATCTACTTGATAAAGGTTCATAGACTTGCAGACCATACTCAGCAGGGTAATTGTGCAGTGCCTCCAATTATGACTGGGCCCACTTGTGGTTTATATTATCCAACACCCTATCTGTATTGCATATTCATTCAGCACTTGTTCAGAACATGTAAGCACTTCATGAGCTACTAATTACTATAGCACCCATTCCAACTCATTTCAAAGTACACTGTCTGTCCTTACATTTCCAGCTTGCTTACAGTACAACAGCTGTTGTAAAACGTAACTCACATATCTTGTGAGACATGGTTGAAATACAGGCATGTCCACTGTCACTTACCAGTGTTATTGCCTGTCTATATGATGAATATGGCAAACATGGGCAATAGAGCAATTGTCTCATGTACACAGTCAATGCTCACCTCCCAACATACGACACTACAGCCTGTGGGGATGCACATATGTAGCCATGCTGGGGTAATGCCCCACCAACCCAGACTGAACCTGACATTCATGTGGGATTTAACATTTGCAACACACCCCACTCATCACATAGTCTCACAGATCTCCCCCCCACAGGCCCACATAGTATGACTACAACATTTGCAGAACCTCTCCATACTCTGTGTAGGCCAGAGGCAGCCCCCTCACCAAACACAACACCATACTTATAGCCCACAGACCATGTGCCCATCAAATACAGCCAATAGGGTGTTATAACATACCCAACACACGTCATAGGTGACTCTGTAGGGGGGCACACTGATGTCCCACTCAGCCACACAAGGGATAGTCGCACATCTGGCTGTCGGGTAACGGTCCGCCCTAACCTATGCACCCATGCCACACCTCACCAGGTACAATTTGACTGTCATTCTCCATGTTAGGGGACTGCCCTGAAATGTACCTTCCTGCACTACATGTACATGAACATGCAATAGCTCTCTTGTAGCCCGAAGGTATCACCAAGGGAAACATTCTGCATGCATCCAGACTGATACCACTGTACAACGACTTAATGTTTCACTTCAACAGTTGCCTATGCTTCTGCTGTCATTCTACAGGCATCCAATATCTGTCTGCTTTGAATGACATGGTCAACAAAACACTATGCTTTGGCACAGATGACCTGCACCTGTCAGCCCTGGGAGTACAAAAAATTTAAAGGGTCTTGCTGCTCCTATACTGCCTGTCTTGGACAGTTTCCAATAACATTCACCACCAGAACAGGAAAGGCAAGCAAAACCTTTAAAGTTACTCAATGCTTGACATCTTCATCTCTGACTAGGGGGGCACCCTTATAATGGACCACTTCATATCTCTGCAGTGACTGGGACCTGCCTCTTCAGAGCCCCCCACTGACAGGTTAAAGACCACACCTTTCAGTCATGTAACCAGGACTGGAACACACACGGTGGAGGTGTGTCCATATTTCACAAGGATGTACACACCTCCAGGCTGGTTACTTAGCACAATGCATCAGAAGTGATTCATGTGCAACTAACTGTGGCCAGAACTGCTCTACACATTGTAACTTGCTACGGATTCAACAACATACCCCATGGTTACCGGCCCTCATTTCTTGGTGTACTGGACAGTAGGGTTCAGACAGGTACTACTGATGTGAGACTGACACTACCCCACACTTAACTGGAATACCTACTCATGTACCGACACATTAGGCCAACACTTTCTGGGATTCATAACCTCCATTTGGCTGGACCAACCCATGCACACCACCACCAAGACCAACAATATCCTAGACATGGACATTACCAACATTGACTGGTGTTCCACACCTGGGGTTATCCTCATTGGTAGTTTTTGAACATATGCTAATCACCCTTGTTATCCACATCCCGGGACCACACCCTTCACGGAATACACAGTAAAAATCCCAAAAACCTACCCGACGCCCTTTTGACAGCGGTAAACATCATGACACCCCGCAGATGGACAATGCACTTACAAAGCTGAAACATACACCCGTGCACTTCATTAGCAATTTCAAATGCATGGATCATGCTATCCCCAAAAAGAGCCATGATGGTACCCACCAGATAATGGACGCCACTCTGGGGGGCCAGTTCCATGGACATAATGTACAACAGAAGGTGGAGGCTGTTGCAAAGTGAAGTACAATCCCATTGGGGGAGCTCACTGGTCAGCCTTTGTAGGAATGGGATCCCTTATCACATCCTTCAAAGCTAGCTACGTAAACATTACTGCAACACATTCCAGGTACCACAAAGCATTATGGAGTATTGACTCAATGGCAATACCCACATCTGCTCTGACATACAAGTTACAGGAACATTACAGAACCACTGCTATTGGCAACATCCTGGCAGATGGTTCAATGCTAACTTTACACCCTCTCACTCCCTACAGGGCCAAAATCCATACAGGAACAATGCAGAGCCCCCGCTCCCCCCAGTTCCAACCTGCACCCCTGGCCTGGAACACAAACTCCATGTGACCGCCCCAAAATCCCAGGCTGTGATTTACACAAACCTCAGAATGACATGGCCCCCACTTGGCCACCAGATTCAGTAATAGCCTTGTATCAGACATTGTGGCCCCGAATGGGCACAGCAACAGTTATCACACTCCACACAGGTGGCCCCCAAAAGAACCAGAGGGACTATTGCCCCATGCCTGACTGGACTTTTCAAGGCTATGGGGCACATCTCAAAATCATTCACAGAGACATTGGTCTCCAGACCTTTGATGCCACCCAGGTTGATTTGTTAGGCCAGACCATGGCTTACATGGTGGACTCCTTTGATACAGTTACCAGGGTAGTTGATGACGGTGGGGGCCACAGCCTACATTGTCCTCTCATTGGCTTTCAGCACCGTTCTCCATTCTGGTATTGACAACATACACATCCACCTGCACATCGATAGCTCGGGGTGTTATGCAAAGTGGTTTATGGACAGGACCCACACAATGAGGGTAGCATACCGTGGAACCTACTGTAATTAGTTACACTTGGCAACAGTCCTCGGGGCATAGGGCCCCCCATGTTCGTATATGCTTCCTGGGGTACAGGCTAGCACAGGGGACTTTCCTTTTGG
>NW_025056002.1:0-7727 GCF_019279795.1 Protopterus annectens | reverse complement strand
CCCCATCCTTTATGTTTTTGAAAAGGAAAAACTTTAAAACCTGTAACTGAAGGCAATAAAGAGTTATCCCATCCAGATACAAATATCTTGAGACAAGATCATATAGCCAAGAAGGGAGGGGGGTAGCTATTCTATACAATGCAGGGTTTTAAGTTACTGCTTATGACTACAAACGTCAAGACATTGAAAAGTAACTTATTCAAATTCTTGTGAACAACACACCCCTACATCAAAGCGGGGTAGTGAAAGGACAATTGGTCAGGGCAGCTAGGATGTCGACACTTGAATGTGATTTTTTAGAGGAATGTAATTTATTAAAGAATATGTTTTCAACTAGAAGATACCCGTATTCATTAATTGATGAATTCATGAGAGAAGTTTCATCCAAAAGGGAACAGGGTATTTTTTCACCTATTTTAAAACATACAGTTGAAATATTTGATGGACATCTGAATGAGGATTCCATCACTGAGAATAATTCTAACTTAGTTCAATATACCTTTTAACATGGGCCGAAACTTGGTGAGGGGTTTTAAAAAACTTAGTGATTTTATTTGGGTGTTTACTATGTTTTCAACTTTTGAGTTTTTACACCCTGTGATGGACAATTATTGTTAGAATTAGCGTTACTTTTATTTTTGGATGGTATCTTGAAGAGATAATCTGGGTATTTCACAAAATCACCTTTAGGAAAGAAGAAATTTGAAAAGCATTTTTAAATTAAAACAAAAAGTAAAATATAAACCACACTTTGGTATGTGAAAGTGTAAGGAGCTTCTTTATATTGCAAACTTTTATTTTTTATGATAAGTCCTTTGGTCACTGGGAAAAGATTATTTGAATGACAAGTTCAGATTGTAACACTAAAGGGTTTGTTTGTGTGCCTTGCTTTATATAGGGAAAAAGTACAGTTTTGGCTACCATAAATATCTGAATAGGATCCACATTGCTGCAGTGCTACCTTCTTGAGTGAGTAAAACATCTCCGTTGGGCCCGAATACTAAGTGTTTAGGCTGAGGCGTCGGTCATCAGGCTTGGCTCTGAATCTGGCGTCAATGCCGCGTGACCACTAAAAAGAAAAACATGACCGGCCTTCACTGTCTCAGTCTTTCTGCCCCAGATGTCAGAAGGCCTAAAGAAAGAAGGCCAGGCAGGCAGAAGAAGCATGCAAGGAAATCACCAGCCAAGAAAAATAATTTACCCCAAAAGCAACACAGCAACCCCAAACTACAGAGGGGAAGGAGGGAGGAGACTGGGCTGCAGCAATGTGGATCCTCGAACATCTACATTTATGGTAGGTACAAAACTATACTATGTTCTTGATCTCCATTACTGGGTATATCAGTCAGGGCTCAAAACAGGGCTCCGGGGATGAGCTCAGGAAAAGCGTGAACTTCATGCCTATAGAAACTGGGTAAATGACTTAAGCCTAGATTTGGAGCCAAAGAGGAATTAGTAATGTTTAGAAAAAGTGTGCACTGAACTCCCAAGTAGCTGCCTCAAAAGTATCCTTGAATAGCTGCTCGCCAAAAGGCAGTAAAGTGGCAGTCGCTAATTGGAATGAGGTCTGATTCAGCGGAACGTCTTTCATGATGGGGAATAACAAAAATCACTTAGAAATAGTTTGTTGAAACAGGTTTTCCTTGTAGACCAAAGGCAAAAGAAATGAATAACTGTTGAACTGCCTGAACCCTTTAGTTCTGCTCAAATAATAAACGCAACGCCTGTGAATATCCCAAAGGTGCAAAATTTTTTTCCTTTTATTTTGAGGTCAGCATAAAAAGTAGACGGAAGCTGAATAGATTGGTTTAAGGCCACACATTAGAAACAACTTTAGGCATAAAAGTAGGGGTTAGTACGCAGGGGATACCCTATCCTTATGAAATATCAGGGAGGGTTCAACGCCATTGAGACCCCTGTAATTCAAACCCTTCTAACCCAGGCGTAATGGCCAACAAAAACAGTCTTCAAGACAAAAACTTCAACTCAGATGTAGCTACTGCAGGCTCCAAAGGAGGTAAAGTAAAGCTTTCAACACAAAATTAAGGATCGGGAAGGAGTAGGAGGCTCTGTATGTTCTTTGCCCTCTGAAATTGGCAAACAAAGAGGTGAGAGAATAATAGTGGTCTGATCATAGTGAGCAGAAATGGCTGCAGCATGAACTTTTACAGAGGAAGATATTACTTGTCTAATAATTCATAATAGATACTGAAGAAACAACACTCAAATTAAGGCACTGAAGCATCAAGCTCTTTGTTCTGCTCCAAATAAAAAATCTCCTCATTTATCAGCATAAACTTTCAGCAGCACTGAGCACGTCCTGGCTTCTAAAATGACATTCAAAACTTGTTGAGGAAGCTCGAGCCCCAGGGTCTAGAACAGAGGCTCTCCCAGAGCTGTCAGATGCAGGGGACTGAATCCTGACATTGAGAAGTGATTGCTTGCCTGGAACAAAGATTTGGGATTGATGGCAAGGCCAGGAGGCTCCCGTACTAAACTCACCTCCTTGAAATTTCAGTGCTGACGTGGCCAATCTGGGGCCTATTAGAGGTCATGCAAGGCTTACCATCTGACCTTCAAGAGCACCTTGGGAAGAGAGGCAGAGGGAGAAAAAGCTTATGAAATGTGAAAGATTGTTCAACTGAAAGATAGAGCATCCACTTTCAAGCTTTTGGGGTGTCTTTTGTGCAAATTACGGCGATTGGAAATTTAGTGGTGTGGCTGAACAGATCTGTCTGGCATTCCCCAAGCCACTATCAATTGTAGAAATACATAGGGGATCAATTTCCACTAGGTAGGATCACCATCTGCTCAAAACATACTAAGGAGTTCTGTGCTCTGGCAGAAACACACCGCCGAAAGGTGAGGTGCAAAACTCAGAGCAGTCTCCCCACAAAATCATAGCTTGTCTGCAAAGAGGGTACGAATGAGTTCCCCACCTTGTTGATGTACCACATGACTGTTGTTGTGTTGTCTGTTTGAATCAACACCTGTCCTGGTTGAAGTAGATCCTTGAAAGCTTCATCAGTGCAAATTGGACTAAGCTAACATCTCCTCTTCATGTTGATATGCAAATGCAGTAGTCTCAAGCGAGGCCACGGTCTGCTGAATCCATTTCAAGCATTGAAGTGTGCTCCCCAAGCCATGTCTGAGGCATCTGTCATTAAAATCTGACTAAGCCTCTGGTCGGATCTAACACAGAGAGTCCCTACTTGTTTAGGTGACATCTCCTGAGCCCACCATAAAGTGCCTCCTTTTGGATGCAAGGTATTATCTGAATGACAGTGTGTCCAAATCATGGCAGTGTTGAGTCCATACACTTTTGAGATACCATTGCTTAGCTTCCTCATATGTAGTTTGGCATTGGGAAGTACCCAGAATACAAGATGCCATAGAACCCCAAGGCTTGAAGGGACTGTCCTTGCAGTCAGCCTGGACAGGAGGGACAATTAAGCTGGAGAAGTAAGGGAAGATTTCTTTGTTTTGTCCGGGAGTCAGAAAATCCATCTGAGGAGGCTGTATTCAGTCTCACACCCAGAAAGCACATGTCCTGGAGAGGGTACTAGACGAGCTTGGACTTTGTTTTGTTCACAGAATACCCTAGAGCACCTTAACAACACTGCCATTACATACTGTAGATGTTGAAATGATAATCCTGACTTTGTCTTGAGCAAGAATCAGGCAATCAGTCCAGATAAGGATAAATTTGTATTCCTCTTAGTCTTAAGAAGTGCTATCACAGGGAGCCAGGACAGCTTTAGTGAACACCCTGGGCGCAGTAGATAAAGCCAAAAGGGCAAATGCAGAAGGCTTGATAATGCAAAGTACCAGCCCAAAAAGCGCAGGGAACCTCCTGCAGCTGGGCCTGATATAGGAATAACTGAAGATAAGCCTCTTTTGAGATCCAGAGTTACCATCCAGTGATCTTTGCTACTAGTGTGAGGCAGAAGTTGCTGCAAAGTTAACATCTTGAATTTTGGAGCACGTCCAGGTATAGACATGCTGAGAATAAGACCAATCCAGAATTGGCCTCCAAGTGTTTTCCACTTTCTTTGGCACAAGGAAAAGGCTTAGAATAAAATCCGAGGCCTACTTCTGTCGAAGAGGGACCCCTGGATAGTCCCCATTTTTAAAAGTAAAAGAAATCTGCTTTGTGAGCCTCCCAGCTTTTGCTGAGGAGGAACATCTGGCATGCCCCTTGAAAGGAGGCAAGGTGTGAAAATAAAACTTGTAGCCTCGACATCTATAATGTCCAACACCCATTTGTCCTGGGTGACCAAAAGCCAATTTTGCTTGAAAAAGTGCCAACTTTCCTCCTAGGAGTGAGCTGCCAGACAGGAGGGATCTGGCAGCTGAAGATACTAAGTCATTGGGTTTTGTTTCTATATTTAAAAGGCTGACCCTGCCCTCACTGGAAGATTCCTGCAGGGGAACTCCACGTCCCCTCCAGGTCTGAAAGAACCCTGAGCATGAGCCCTGCCCCTACCATCGTGCCTAGATCTGCCTCTAGACTGTAAATCAGAAGAAGGATACCCATCCCTTTGCAGGCCAATTTCTGCTAAACTTAGGGGCTGCACCTGTAAAATTCCTAGCACTGTTCGTGCATGGACTTAGCTTTGTCTTCCATTTCTTCTTCAAAACTGACTCCACAGGAGAACCAAACAAAACTTCAGATTGAAGGAGCATCCAAAATTCGAGCTTAACATGCTCTGACAAATTCTGATCCTTAAGCCAGGCAAGGTTTGGCCTACGAATAACTGAACCAGTGGCAGCCACCCTGGAAGAAGCCTGAAGAGCATCAAAGTCACACTGCAAAGAATGCTTACCCTACCTGATCAGAGGCATGAACCCCACGATCACTGCAATTCCTTACACTTCTATACCCTCAGCTAAAAAACATCTACCTTGTAGATTTCCAACTGACTTAAGAGAAAATTCTGGTGCTTTCAGCATATGAAACTGTGGCATACCTAGAAGCCCCTCATCGCTAGAGTGGAGGAGGTATACACTTTTTACCCCACCTATCCAAAGCTTCTAGAATCTTTTATCCAGAGGAAACTGAATTCTTTACAACAGAAGCTCCTGACACCCTTAGGTCCCTGGCTAATAGTTTCCGGGTCAGCTCTGAGGACTCTTTATACAAATATTTATGAGCCTCTAGAACTCTAGTGGTCACCTGTCTGTGTGGCTTGACAGGGGCAGTGAGAAGTAAAGAATCAGGATTAAGGGAAGCCTCAGAAAAAAAACATCCTGAACTTTTATCCAAAACAGGGGAATAGCCATGAGGGCCTACATGCTGTGGTTAAAAACAAAATTCCCCTAAAGCCTCTTTCTTCGAGAATCTGAAAAATCCTGACCTTCCCACTTAAAATGTTCCCCTCATGGAATGCAGGGTTTGTGAAAAGGAAAAAAATCCTCTGGAGGGGCGGCAGAAGGACAAGAATCCCTCTGCATCCTAATCAGAATAAGGAGGAAAATCACTTGAATGTCCTCAGCTGAAGACTCAGAGTAATCTGAGTGAATGCTCCAAACCTTCCACCTCTGGCTCCACCCCTAGGCCTCTTATCCGGAGGGGGCATAGAACCTCTGATTAAAGTGTAATCAAATCCTCTTGCCATTTTTCAGCGCGGTGCTTCTTAGGAACAGACCACCTGCAGAACTAGGGCTGATGCCCGATTTCAGAAAAGAGCAGGCCTGGCTTTAGAAGGTGCTTTAGCGACAGAAGTAGAAGGCCTAACAACCTTATGTAAAGAAGGGACTACAGAGACTTGAGAGGCCCCCTCGGCCTGACCTAACTCCTGAGAGACCACCTCCTGTAAGATTTCAAAGGTCTCCCCTGAGATTCGCATTGAAACCTCGGCTGGATCCACAGATTCTACCGTAGTTTCCAAAGAACCGGCGTCCGCAACAGATGACTCATCCTGATTGGACTTCAACGATTTTTTCTTTTCGCTTCTTAGCGGTAGCGGCGTCCGGCGCATCCCACTGACATGTTGTAATTACACTTGCCAATGAAAAATAAAAAAGTCTAGTACCGATCTAACCTGGCGTTTAATGGTGCACTTATTAAATCTAATGGCAAAGTTTACACCTGACTATAATCGCAAGTGCTCAGGCCCCAAGCAAGTGAATACATACAGAGAGTGGTAATCCCTATGAGGTATCTGTTTCCCACAAGAAATACAATTATTAACTTTTTCTGACATCCGGACTTAACTGGAGGCAAGAAAAAGAACAAAAAATATTTCCCCAACGGGTACTTAGCCCAACTTGGTCTTCGATTACCGGAAGAACTCAGGTGAATAATGGGTAAATTTCAGGATGCCTAACGGCGCACCCTGCAAACGCCTTAAGCTTCTGCTTCGGACCATGCGGCAAGAAAGACTTTGAGGATATGGCGCCGGCTCATGCGCTTTAGTACCACGGGCGCACTGACGTCAGAGATCTTCGAGCAACCATGACCGACGCTTCAGCCTAACACTTTGGTATTCGGGCCGACCGAGGACAGCGGACTACCCACAGGTTATGACTGCAGCAATGTGAGACGAAGAACATCAGATAGGGCCATTAAAAACAGGATTTATGAGCATGTTTATGCCATTTCTAGATGTAACACAACAAACGCCTTGGCAAGACATGTGATGACTTTCCCTGACCATAGTTTCCATTTTCTAGTTATAGAAAAGATTTTTGATAATGGTAGAGGGGGCCCTACTCCCTTGCAGTTAGAAGAAAGAGAGTTAATATGGCAGTTGAAACTAAACGCTTCGGTGTCTCCTGGATTAAATGACACCATCTCCATTATGAGTTTACTCAAATTAAGGGCATTATTGAGATAGGAAGTATGCTTAGCTTAAAAAAAAAATATATATATATATATTTTTTTTTACTAAAAATATGTAATGTTTAATGTTTGTAATGTGGATATTTCCTGATTTTATTGACAGGATGTGATGTCATTCTGGATTTTGTATTTAAATGCTTATTTCCTCTGTATTTTATCTGAAGAAGTTTATCTATTTGGCATAAACGAAAGCGCTAATCTTATTTCAACTTTGTGTCCAGCGTGGTGTTTCCAGTGGTTTTACCACTCCAGGCCCAAGAAAAACTTTTACCGCCCAACCCCATAGCCCTAATCCCTCTAGTAAACAAACCCCCACCAAACCTCCCAACTCACTGTATAGCACATCTCAGTATATGTAGCATAAATAACAAAGTTGCTCACCTCCATGCTCTCTTGGATGCACACTCATTTGACATCCTATGTCTGACAGAAACTTGGTTAAAACCTGTAACTGAAGGCAATAAAGTTATCCCATCCAGATACAATATCTTAAGACAAGATCATATAGCCAAGAAGGGAGGGGGGTAGCTATTCTATACAATGCAGGGTTTTAAGTTACTGCTTATGACTACAAACGTCATATTACGCATTTAATGCCGAAATCCTTATTTCTAAATTTCACAGCTTAATACTGCGTGAAGAATCAATATATTTCATCTGTATTTATCTTCCTCCTGGTAATAACTACAATACCCTGGAAAATATCCTTAGCTGGCTATCACTAAACTTCCCACAAGAAACTATAGTCCTTGGTGATTTTAATATTGATTGGAAGTGCTGTAGCAATGAACAACCTTCTACCCATATAAGTCTATATGTTTTTTCTCAAACCATTACCTCCCCAACCAGGATAAACAAACCCAATAAAAAAGAAAGTACCTAA
>NW_025056001.1:0-7587 GCF_019279795.1 Protopterus annectens | reverse complement strand
TTATCTTGTGGTATTTCTGCTAAATATCTGAGGTGTTGGTGGATAAAATTTACATGCAATCAACTGGTCATACAAGCTAAATTAAGTAAACATTTATCTGCACTTTTTTCATATAGTACTGCATTATATTTATTTTTTTCACTGAATATGTATTGAATTGAATATTGTGCTCCCTCTGTAACTCTACAGCGTGCTTTTTAGAAGTGTAGCCAGTGGTCGCAGAGTGGGTAGTTCCACATTTTTGATATTCTGTGTTTAACTCCTAGCCTAGGGGGGTTTGTCTTGCCATATCAGTGTTACACCTTGGACTCTATGTTTCTTTACAAGGAGCTTCTTAGAAGTGTAGCATAGGTAGCAGTGGGGGTAGTTTCACTAAATATCTGAGTTGTTGATGGCTAAGATTTACCTGCAATCAACTGCACGTATAAACTAAATCAAGTACACTTTTATCTGTACTTTTTTCCGATAGTACTGCATTTTATTTATTTTTTTCACTGAATATTTACTTAATTGAATATTGTGGTCTTTTTGTGTCTCCACAGGGTGCTTGTTAGAAGTGTAGCCAGTGGTCGCAGAGTGGGTAGTTTCACATTTTTGATATTCTGTGTTTAACTCCTAGCCTAGGGGGTTTGTCTTGCCATATCAGTGTTACACCTTTTGTTATTTCTGCTAAATATCTGAGTTGTTGGTGGTTAGGATTTACCTGCAATCAACTCGACATATAAGCTAAGTATACTTTTATCTGCACTTTTTTAATTTAATTCTGTATTTTATTTATTTTTTTCACTGAATATTAATGGTATTGAATATTGTGGTCTCTCTGTGTCTCTACAGGGAGCTTGTTAGAAGTTTAGCTGGTGGTAGCAGTCTGGGTAGTTTCACTTCTGTCATATTCTCTGTTTAACTCCTAGCCTAGGGGGTTTGTCATGCCATATAAGTGTTACATATTGTGTTATTCCTCCTAAATATCTGAGCTGTAAGTGGAACAGATTTACTTGCAATCAGCTGGACATGTAAGCTAAATTAAGTATACTTTTGTCTGCAGCTTGTTTCATATAGCACTACATTTTTATTTTTTTCAATGAATATTAATGGAATTGAATATTATGGTGTCTATGTGTCTCTACAGGTAGGTTGTTATAAGTGTAGCCAGTGGTAGCAGTGGGGGTAGTTTCACTTCTTTGTTATTCTGCCTTTCACTCCTAGACTAGCGGGTTTGTCTTGCCAAATAAGTGTCATCTTGTGCTATATCTGGTAAATATCTGAGCTGCTGGTGGCTAAGATTTACCTGCTATCAACTGGACCTATAAACTAAATTAAGTATACTTTTATCTGCACTTTGTTTCAAATAGTACTGAATTTTATTCATCTTTTTCACTGAATATTAATTGAATTTAATATTGCTGTCTCTGTGCTTCTTCAGAGAGCTTGTTAGAAGTGTTGCCAGTGGTTGCAGTTGGAGTAGTTTCACTTCTTTGATATTTTGTGTTTAACTCCTAGCTTAAGGTGTTTATCTTGCCATACAAGTGTTACAATCAGCTGGACATATAACCTAAATTAAGTACACTTTTATCTGTACTTTTTCCCTATAATACTGCATTTTATTTATTTTTTTCACTGAATATTTACTTAATTGAATATTGTGGTCTCTTTGTGTCTCTAAAGGGTGCTTGTTAGAAGTGTAGCCTGTGGTAGCAGAGTCGGTAGTTTCACATTTTTGATATTCTGTGTTTAACTCCTAGCCATGGGGGTTTGTCTTGCCATATCACTGTTACACCTTTTGTTATTTCTGCTAAATATCTGAGCTGTTGGTACCTAAGATTTACCTGCAATGAACTGGAGATATAAGCTAAGTTAAGTACACTTTTATCTTCACTTTTTTCATTTAATTCTGCATTTTATTTATTTTTTTCAATGAATATTAATGGAATTGAATATTGTGGCCTCTCTGTGTCTCTACAGGGAGCTTGTTAGAAGTCTAGCTGGTGGTAGCAGTCTGGGTAGTTTCACTTCTGTCATATTCTCTGTTTAACTCCTAGCCTGTGGGGTTTGTCATGCTATATAAGTGTTACATCTTGTGTTATTCCTCCTAAATATCTGAGCTGTAGGTTGAAAGATTTACTTGCAATCAACTGGATGTGTAAGCTAAATTAAGTATACGTTTGTCTGCAGTTTGTTTCATATAGTACTAATTTTTTTTTCAGTGAATATTAATGGAATCGAATATTATGGTCTCTATGTGTCTCTACAGGTAGGTTGTTATAAGTGTAGCCAGTGGTAGCAGTGGGGGTAGTTTCACGTCTTTGTTATTCTGCCTTTCACTCCTAGTCTAGCGGGTTTGTCTTGCCAAATAAGTGTTATCTTGTGCTATTTCTGGTAAATATCTCAGCTGTTGGTGGCTAAGATTTTCCTGCAATCAGCTGAACATTTAAGCTAAATTAAGTATACCTTTATCTGCACTTTTTGCATATAGTTCTGCATTTTATTTATTTTTCACTGAATTTAAATTGAATTGAAAATTGTGGTCACTCTGTGTCTCCACAGGGAGCTTAACTGAAGTCTAGTCAGTGGTAGCCATGGATGCAGTTTCACTTCATTTGATATGTTTAACTCCTAGCCTAAGGGGTTTGTCTTGCCATATAAGTTTTACATCTTGCGTGATTTCTGGTAAATATCTGAGCTGTTGGTGGCTAAGATTGACCGGCAATCAACTGGACGTATAAAGTAAATTAAGTATACTTTTATATGCACTTTGTTTCATATAGTACTGTATTTTATTTTTTTCTCACTGAGTATCAATTGAATTGAATATTGTGGTCTCTCTGTGTCTCTACAGGGAGCTTATTAGAAGTGTATCAATTGGTAGCAGTGGGGGAAGTTTCCCTTCTTTGATATTCTGTGTTTAACTCCTAGCCTAGGGGGTTTGTCATGCCTTGTAATTGTTACATCATGTGTTATTTCTGCTAAATACCTGAGCTGTAGGTGGCTAAGATTTATCTGCAGTCATCTGGATGTATAAGCTAAATTAAGTACACTTTTATCTTTACTCTGTTTCATGTAGTACTGCATTTTATTTATTTTCACTGAATATTGATAGAATTGAATATTGTGGTCTTCTGGGTCTCTACAGGGAGCTTGTTAGATGTCTAGCAAGTGGTAGCAATGGGGATAGTTTTACTTCTTTGATATTCTGTGCTTAACTGCTGGCCTAGGGGGTTTGTCATGCAATATAAGTGTTACATCTTCTTTTATTTCTGCTAAATATCTGAGCTTTAGGTTGGAAAGGTTTACTTGCAATCAACTGGACTTATAGGCATTACTTAGTGCACTTTTATCAGCACCTTTTTCATATAGTACTGCATTTTATTTATTTTTTTTCACTGAATATTAATGAACTTGAATATTATGGTCTCTCTCTGTGTCTCTACAAAGAGCTTGTTAGAAATGTAGCCAGTGATGGCTAAGATTTATATGCAATCAGCTGGATGTATAAGCTAAATAAATACACTTTAATCTGCACTTGAATTGAATATTGTCATCTCTATGTTTCTACAGGAAGCTTGTTAGAAGTGTAGCCAGTGGTAGCAGTGGGGTTAGTTTCACTTTTTTGATATTCTGTGTTGAACTCCTGGACTAGGGGGTTTGTCTTGCCATATAAGTGTTATATCTTGTGTTATTTCTGCTAAATATCTGAGCTGTTGGTAGATATGATTTACCTGCAATCATCTGGACATAAAAGCTAAATTAAGTACACTTCTATCTACATTTTGTTTCATATAGTACTGCATTTTATTTATATTTTTCAATGAATATTAATTGCATTGAATATTATGGTCTCTCTTTATCTCTACATGGAGCTTGTTAGAAGTTTAGCCACTGGTAGCAGTGAGGCTATTTTCACTTTTTTAATATTCTGTGTTTAACCCCTAGTGTACGGGGTTTGTTTTGCCATACATGTGTTACATCTTGTGTTATTTCTGCTAAATATCTTAGCTGTTGGTGGCTATAATTTACCTGCAATCAAGTGGATTTATAAGCTAAATTAAGTATGTTTTTATCTGCACTTTGCTTCATATAGTACTGCATTTTTTTCACTGAATATTAACTGAATTGAATATTGTGGCATCTCTGTGCCTCTATATGCAGCTTATTAAAAGTGTAACCAGTGGTAGCTTTTGTGTTTTTTTCACTTCTTTGATATTCTGTGTTTAACTACTAGCATAGGGGGCTTGTCTTGGCATATAACTGTTACATCTTGTGTTATCTCTGCTAAATATCTCAGCCATTGGTGGCTAAGATTTACATGCAATCAGCTGGATGTATAAGCTAAATAAATACATTTTAATCTGCACTTGAATTGAATATTGTCATCTCTATGTTTCTACAGGAAGCTTGTTAGAAGTGTAGCCAGTGGTAGCAGTGGGGTTAGTTTCACTTTTTTGATATTCTGTGTTGAACTCCTGGACTAGGGGGTTTGTCTTGCCATATAAGTGTTATATCTTGTGTTATTTCTGCTAAATATCTGAGCTGTTGGTAGCAATGATTTACCTGCAATCAACTGGACATAGAAGCTAAATTAAGTACACTTCTATCTACATTTTGTTTCATATAGTACTGCATTTTATTTATATTTTTCAATGAATATTAATTGCATTGAATATTATGGTCTCTCTTTATCTCTACATGGAGCTTGTTAGAAGTTTAGCCACTGGTAGCAGTGAGGCTATTTTCACTTCTTTAATATTCTGTGTTTAACCCCTAGTGTACGGGGTTTGTTTTGCCATACATGTGTTACATCTTGTGTTATTTCTGCTAAATATCTTAGCTGTTGGTGGCTATAATTTACCTGCAATCAAGTGGATTTATAAGCTAAATTAAGTATGTTTTTATCTGCACTTTGCTTCATATAGTACTGCATTTTTTTTCACTGGATATTAACTGAATTGAATATTGTGGCATCTCTGTGCCTCTATATGCAGCTTATTAAAAGTGTAACCAGTGGTAGCTTTTGTGTTTTTTTCACTTCTTTGATATTCTGTGTTTAACTACTAGCATAGGGGGCTTGTCTTGGCATATAACTGTTACATCTTGTGTTATTTCTGCTAAATATCTCAGCCATTGGTGGCTAAGATTTACATGCAATCAGCTGGATGTATAAGCTAAATAAATACACTTTACTCTGCATTTTGTTTCATATAGTACTGCATTTTATTTATTTTTTTCACTGTGTGTATTGAATTGAATATTGTCATCTCTGTTTTTCTACAGGAAGCTTGTTAGAAGTGTAGCAAGTGGTAGCAGTTGGGTTAGTTTCACTTTTTTCATATTCTGTGTTTACCTCCTTGCATAGGGGGTTTGTCTTGCCATATAAATATTACATCCTTTAATATTTCTGCTAAAAAGCTGAGCTGTTGCTGGCTAATATTTCCATGCAATCAACTAGACCTATAATCTAAATTAAGTACACTTTTATCTGCACTTTGTTACATTTAGTACTACATTTCAGTTTTTTTCACTGAATACTAATTGAATTGAATATTGTGGACTCTCTGTGTCTTTACAGGGAGGTGGTTAGAAGTGCACCATTGGTAGCAGTGGGGGTAATTTCACTTCTTTGATATTCTGTGTTTAACTCCTTGCCTAGTGGGTTTGTCTTGCCATATAAGTGTTGCATCTTTTGTTTTTTTCTGCTAAATATCTGAGCTGTTTGTGGCTAAGATTTACCTGCTATCAACTGGACATATAAGGTAAATTAAGTGCACCTTTATCTGTACTTTGTTTCAAGTAATACTGCATTTTATTAATCTTTTTCACTGAATATTAACTGAATTGAATATTGTCATCTCTGTGCTTTTACAGGGAGCTTGTTAATAGTGCAGCCAGTGGTAGCAGTGGGGGGTAGTTTCACTTTTTTGATATTCTGTGTTTTACTCCTGGCCTATGGGGTTTGTATTGCCATATAAGTGTTATATGTTTTTATTCTGCTAAATAGCTGAGCTTATTGTTGCTAAGATTTACCTGCAATCAACTGGACATATAAGCTTTTGTTAGCACACTTTTATCTGCACTTTGTTTCATGTAGTGCTGCATTTTATTTATTTTTTCACTGAATATTAATTGAATTGACTATTGTGGTCTCTCTGTGTCTCTACATGGAGCTTGATGGAAGTGTTTCCATTGGTAGCAGTGGGGGTAGTTTCACTTCTTTGATATTTTTTGTTTAACGCCTAGCCTAGAGGGTTTGTCATGCCATATAAGTGTTGCATCTTGTGTTATTTCTGCTAAATATCTGAGCTATAGTTGGTTAGATTTAGCTGCAATCAACTGCAGATATAAGCTAAATTAAGTACACATTTATCTCCACCTTATTTCATATAGTACTGCATTTTATTTATTTTTTTCAATGAATATTAATGGAATTGAATATTATGTTCTCTCCGTGTCTCTTCATGTTAAAAGTTTAGCCAGTGGTAGCAGTGGGGGTATTTTCACTTCTTTGATATTCTGTGTTTAACTCCTAGTGTACAGGGTTTGTCTTGCCATATATGTGTTTCATCTTGTTTTATTTCTGCTAAATATGTTAGCTTTTGGTGGCTATGATTTACCTGCAATCAAGTGGATTTATAAGCTAAATTAAGTAAGCTTTTATCTGCACTTTGCTTCATATAGTACTGCATTTGATTTATTTTTTTCACTGAATAATAAATGAATTAAATATTTTGGTCTCTCTTTCTCTCTACAGGGAGCTTGTTAGAAGTGTAGCCAGTGGTAGCAGTAGGGGTAGTTTCATTTCTTTGATATTCTGTTTTTAACTCTTAGCCTAGGGAGTTTGTTGTGCCATATAAGTGTTACATCTTATGTTATTTCTGCTAAATATTTGAGCTCTTGGTGTCTAAGATTTATCTGAAATCAACTGGACATATAGTCTAAATTAAGAACACTTTTATGTGTACTTTGTTTCATATAGTACTGCATTTTATTTATTTTTTTCACTGAATATTAATTGAATTGCATATTGTGGTCTGTTTTTGTCTCTACAGCGAGCATGTTAGAAGTGTAGCCAGTTGTAGCAGTGCGGGTAGTTTCACTTCTTTGATATTCTTTGTGTAACTCCTAGCCTAGGGGGTTTGTTTTGCCATATAAGTGTTACATCTGCTGTTATTTCTGCTAAATATCTAAGCTGTTAGTGGCTAACATTTACCTGCAATCTACTGGATGTATAAGCTAAACTAAGTACACTTTTATCTGCACTTTTTTCACATAGTACTGCATTTTATATATTTTTTCACTGACTATTATTTAAATTGAATATTGTGGTCTGTCTGTGTCTCTACAGGGAGCTTGTTAGAAGTGTAGTCAGTGGTAGCAGTGTGTGTAGTTTCACTTTTTTGATATTCTGTGTTTAACTGCTAGCCAAGGGCGTTTGTCTTGCCATATAAGTGGTACATCTTGTGTTATTTCTGCTAAATATCTGAGCTGTTGGTGGCTAATATTTACCTGCAATCAACTGAACGTATAAATAAATTCAGTTTTATCTGCACTCTATTTCAAATACTACTGAATTTTATTTATTTATCTTTTTTGAAT
>NW_025056000.1:0-7298 GCF_019279795.1 Protopterus annectens | reverse complement strand
TTTTTTTTCAGATATTGAGCAGTAATAAATTCAAAAGATATGTGACTAACACTTATAACACAGAGAAGCCTCTAGGCTAAGAGTTTAACACTGAATATCAATGAAGTGAAACACAACAGCTCACACTTTTACTACTAATAAGAGAGAGAGAGAGAGAGACAGAGTCCACAGTATTCTATGAAACAATTAAATAGAAAATAAATAACTAGAGAGAGACACAGTAATACAATATTCAATGAAACAATTAAATAGACAGAATAAAATGCAGCACACCTTAACACATAAAGTTTGTACTTAACTCAGCTAATAATGTGCAGTTGATTGTAGGTATGTAGCAGAAGCTAAGCAACTCATGATATGAGCAGTACATACTTATTTAGATACAAACATACATATACATTGCTGGTTGCCATTATATCACTTTTTCATTCTTCAGCACTCAAGGCTCAGGGCAGACACAGTGAACAGAGGAGGGCTGACTCACAATGCTGGCTGCACTCTCTCTCAACTGTAGTAAAATTATGTCTCTACCTCAGTACAAGAATGTTTTGGTTAACAAATATCAATAAATATATGTATACATACATATATACTCTACATACATACATACATACTTACACACAGATTCACACATACATACAAAAATACTTACATTCATATCTACATACATACATACATACATATGTACATACATACATACACATACCTACACACACATACATACTTACATACATACATGCTTATATACATATAGACAGACAAACATACATACATACTATGTCATAATAATATACGTACATATTTACATACATACACATAACATATTTACATACATCCATGACTATTCATTCTTAATAAAGCACCAAGGCCCATTAGGCATACACACAGTGAACAGAGCAGGGCTAATCTATGTTGATGGCTGCACCTGAACTGTAGCAACTGATTCTACTCAGGCACAGATCTGTTGAAACAAGAAATCTAAATAAACAAATGCATACATGCATACTGATGATACATGCATTCATATATGCATACTTACATATACATATATACATACATGCATGCATACTTACACATGTACATACCGTACTTATATACACACATACATACACTCATACATACACTTACATACATACATACATTACATCACTATTAATTTAATAAGCACCAAGGCTCATCAGGGACACACACTGAACAAAGGAGGCTGACTACGATGATGGCTGCACTCTGTCTGAACTGGTGGCAAATGATTCTACCAGCAAATGTTGGTTAACAAATTTATATAAACAAATGCATACATGCATATACATACGAACATGCTCACACATACATACAGACATAGATGCATACATAAATACATCCATCCATCACTATTCATTCTTAATAACCATCAAGGCTCATTAGGCACACACACAGGTACGAGGAGGGCTGACTACTATGATGGCTGTGTCTTTTCTGAATTGTAGCAAAATGATTGCCCAGTGCAAACGCCTTGTTAACAAATCTAAATAAATGAATAATTACATGCATACTTTACATACGTACATACATACTTATAGGTTCATAGGTTCATACTAGGCTATCTGGCCCGAGGGCATTTACAAAGCCTAGCTCATAGTTTGTGGCTTTACGCCACCCCTTTAGTATGGGGAACTATACCCATTATTTTGCTGTGCCTCTGTTGAGCAGTGACACTGAGGTAATCCCTCGGGGTATATCTGCGATCTCCCATCCATTGGTCAAGATTTCTCTTGAACAAGGCCAGCGAGGTGCTCTGCCTCACATATACCGGATTTTATTCCACAGCATAGGGAGTCTTTGGTGATGAATCTATCCTCCAGCACGCCCCATTAATAGCCATGCCGTGACGAGGTTTAAGTCTCCCGCCCCTTGTGGCTCTGACGGATCTAGATTTTTGAGGTGAAGCATATTCATCAAATTTGGGTTTGACATGGCTTTGTATGTTGTGGGCAAAAGGTCACCTCTGAGCAAGGGTAAGCAACTGAATAGAGCTGGAGTTCTTCAGTCGGGCAGCATAGGACAGATGTTTGAGACCCTTTATCCTTTGGTGAGGAACTTTGTGGCCTCCAGCTGCTGCAAGTGTCGGGTCAGATACATTCCCAATGGGGCATTGTACTCAATCATTGTCTGATGAGTGATGAGTATAGGGAGACCTTATGACCTCCCCTTTGATCTAGATGAGCACTCCTTCATGATAAGGTGCGGAATGTAGGGTCTTCATAACTACTTTAGCCACATGGGTGTCGAATGACAGACTACTATCAACCTGGGTCCCCAGGTCCCTCGATAACTTCTTCTGTGCTCAGTGGATTGCCACCTATTTGGTAGCTAGGGGTAACCCTGTTTTTCCCAAAGGGTATGACTATGCATTTTTGGCATTTAACTTTAGGCCATGGCTCTGGCAATTCAGTTATCCGCTTTCAAAGGGAGACCCCTTCTGAAGGATATCTGTGTCAGATGTTTTTCTACTATGGCGCCCAGTTTGCAGTCATCTGCAAACTTTGTCAGCCATGTTCCCTCCTGTGTTTGCTTGTACTGAAAAAGTAGATGCTAAACAAGAGTGGGGCCCAGGGACTGAGCCCTGTGGTACACCACTGTCAGACAGGCTTTGAGTCTGACATGGCGCCAGCAACTTCTGGACCCTGTGGGTTCTGTCACTAGCCAGTTTGCAAACCCATCTTGTGATGTAAGGGTTAACATTTAAGCTGATGAGTTTTTCAATGATACCCGAGTGGGGTATTGTATCAAGGCCTCTCGGCCAGATCGAGGTAGGCTGTATGGACTGCCTTTCCCTCATCAATGGCTTTGGTGACTGTTTCAAAAGTCAACCAAGTTTAGAAGGCATGATCTGCCTTTGACAAAGCCAAACTGGGATGGATCCAAAGTCTGCAAATTCCCTATGTCTTTATTTATGAGGTCCATTATGATCCTCTCCATGGCTTTGCAGATAAGGCTTGTCAAGCTAATGGGCCGGTAATTTCCAGGGTCTGTGAGGCAATCAGCCAGTGAAGTGGGACCACAGTTGCAGTGCGCCACCCTGGGCACATCCAGAGGTAAGACTATGATTAAAACAGCTGTCCTAGCTGTGGGTTTAATTCTCGTTGAGTTGGTGTGGAGCACACAGCCGGGGACACACCATCCGTCCCATGGATGCTGTGTTTTTTGCTTTGAGAGAGCAGTGCCCTACTTGGGCGCTGAGATGTTTGGGGGCTGCACCGCTATGTATAGATATTCTCCTTTTGGGAGGGGGAAGTTTGCACTGAACCTGTCAGCCAGTATGTTGGCAATGTCTGTAGGATCAGTAATCTTTCACATCATTTTGAACTAGTTCTGAGCATATCTGGGAGTTTCCTCCAGGTTTCTAAATATAGCTAAAGAAGGCCTTATGATTGTTCTTTTGAGTCTTTAGCTATTTTTCTCTCAAAAATTTGCTTTGGATGATTTTAAGGAGAGCTCTTAGTTTTTTACTTATAGTGATCATAGGTGTCTTACCTTTAAGGATTTTGCTCTATCTTGTAGTAGCTTCCTCCTTTGTTGTAGAGTTTGTTTATGGCTGGGGTCCACCAGACTGGACGCTTGCCTTGGCAAGCAAAGAGTCTTTGTTTTGTTTGGGATTGCCTTATCCATGGCCTCCTGCAGGTGCTGGTAGAAGGCATTTGTAAGTGATTCAGCGGCTTGAGTACTGCTTTTCCGCCGCCTCGGGGCCTTAAAGGAGACCACACTAGTCTTTAGAAGTGTGAAGTCGGGCTTTCGAGAAGTTCTTACTGTGGTCTTTTTATTTCAGGTGGGGTGGGATGAGGACCTCCAGCGAGATTAGTATTAGTTTGTGATCTGATCTCACCAGTGAGGGGTATACTCGTGTTGAACATTGTGCTCCCATGTTCGTGATGATGAGATCAAGCATGTTTTCTCCTCTTGTGGGATGAGGACTAGTTGTTCCATGGCATTTGAGTTTATGAATTCCAGGAACTTTTTGGGCTAGGGTGTTTGGGCTTGAGTAGTGTTCCCAGTCTA
Organism: Protopterus annectens; assembly: GCF_019279795.1. Taxonomy (NCBI): domain Eukaryota; kingdom Metazoa; phylum Chordata; order Ceratodontiformes; family Protopteridae; genus Protopterus; species Protopterus annectens. The sequence goes on along the minus strand of NW_025056000.1, from coordinate 3,263 downwards.
TATTAGGGTAATTGAAGTCACCTAGTATGATGGTGTGTTTGGTGATACATTTATCCCCCAGTGTTTTCAGGAAGGCCATGTGAGGTTCCTGAGTTTGTGAGGGTGGCCTGTAACATGCTACAATTTGCAGAGCAGTCTTGCCTATGGTTAATTGCACCTGGATGGTCTTCCGATGCATCGCGCGGCGCTGTTACTCAGTCTTGAGGTGTGGGTGTCCTTGATGAATATGGATACCCCCTCCTTTCTTGGTATTGTCCGGATTTTGGGGCCGAACGCATGATAAGAGGTAAAACCTGATAGTGCTGGGGTGTTTCTCTGTGAGCCTTTGAACCAGGTTTCTGTCACTGCACAGACATCGATGTTCTCCATACTGAGAAGGGCCTCGAAAAGTGCAGCATTTTTGAGATTTAGACTTGGCATTGAGCAGCATTACCCTTAGTTTTTTTCCCTTTTTGTAATTCTAGGGTGGTAGGTTTAGAATTTGAGCCTGGCTTTAAAAAGGCACTATGGGGGTGGCAAGAGCCTTTGCCAATATTTCATCCGGAATCCTAGGGTGACAGGTGCAAGCCGCCCTTTGCGAAGCAGTTGGCTTGTCCAGCATGTCATCCCAGGCAGACAGACATTGGATCCCCTTTGAATGACACCAGAGTTTAAGCCAATTGTTAAAGCTGATCATCTTATCTCTGTATTGTGGCATCATCCTGGTGAAGGTAGGATACTGCTCAAGGTCAGGGTCATACCCGCCTGGCCACATAACTCAGAGAGAGAGCTCCTCAATGTCTCTTTCATGTAGTCCAAGGAGGCACGCCTCAGGTCGCTTACACCAGCGCGTGACAATGACTGAGTCGTATTTGTACCTGCTGTTGAGAGACCTGAGTGCTTATGCGTTATGTGGCGGATTCTAGCACCCGGCTGCAGGCAGCTTAATCGCCAGACCTTTCTCCTTTTACTCAGTCTGGTGAAAGCGGGACGCCAGTGTGTCTGACTATGGGAGTCACCAATGACTAGTGTGTCTGGCATTGTGTTTGGCCCATAGGCTGTGACTGTTTGACACTCTGGACCGTGGGAGGTCTGGTGTGTTGCAGGTGTTGTGTTCCCAGGTGGTGCGTTGTTTGGGTGTCTGCTTTGGTGGCCTCTGCTGTTTTGGGTAGATTTTTTGATCAACAGCCAGCCAGTATAAGCCCTTGTGTGTTTATGTGGCTGGATTTGAGGTTGTGGATGAAACCATGTGTGACTGGGTCTATAGTGTGTGTGTGGTAACCCTTTCTCCTCCTGACTGGTCTCACTAGTCCTATGTTGGAGAGAGCTCAGCCTCCAGTTTGGCCGTGAAGGTATCCTCTCGCATGTATTTGTAAGGTTTTGTGGGAGGAGGAGAGAGTTGTTCAGGTACATGAGAGGCAATTGTAACATTGCCTCAATATTCTGTGTTCTACCAGCTGAGCAGGGAGAGGACACTAGCAACTTCGGATCCTCTTGGACATGCTAGGAAGGCTGACTAGACAAAAAATCCTTTAAAAAGTAGATTCCTGGGACGTGGCAGACCGAGGAAATGGGGGCTCGGCTTTTTGGGTGCCATCTATAAGAAAGTGCCGTATCAAGGGTATTAAGCACTGTAGGAGCAAGTGCTAGGTTTAACAGATAGAGAAAAAGCTACTTGAGTCAAGTAGAGATGATCTTTAGGTATTAGAGAAAAAGTAGTAAATATGGGATGCTTAAGATTGAAAGAATGAGTACCTTAGCAGGCAGTAATTAGAGAAGTAGATATGAAAGTAGGTAATTTTTGAGTTTTACCTGTTTAAAAAGTTGCGCCAGTGGAGTTGCTACTACTTTTGAAAACAGCAAGATGGACCCCTCGAAAGGGTGGTTACTTTGGTATTTGGCAATTATGAAATACTGTAGATGGCCAATAAATTTAAATAATTGAAGGGTGGATTTCAAAAGTGATGGTTTTGTGATTACTCACATAAGCCAGTGAAAGTAGAGAAATGAGATATGGTCAGATTAACATAAGAGGCAGGCAACTAGAAAGACAGTGGTATTTAACAAGACAACTTAAATGGGTGGGAGGGAGGGTAAATTTCAGCTCGAGTTCTAGAAATAGAGAGCTGTGGTCTCTTTTGAAGTTTTAATATACAGCAAACAGAATGCAAGCAAAACACAAGGTAAAGAAAACAAACTACAGTATTCAAAATATAGAAAGGCAATACAGAAATACAAAAAATAACAGCAAACTAACCTTTCCTTCACAGCAAAGTGTAGCAGAGTTTCGGATGAGCCTTCTGCAAAGCTCATGATACTTGTAAACATGCATACATACCTACTTACATCCATCACTATTCATTCTTAAGTATGATGGCTCATCAGGCACACACAGTGAACAGAGGATGGATGACTACAATGATGGCTGCACTCTTTCTGAACTGTAGTAAATGATTCTACTCAGCAAATGTGTTGGTTAACAAATCTAAATGTAGTTGAAACACATACATGCATATTTACATATGTCTATATTAAATTCAAGTCTGACAATATCGAATATGATATTGTTGACACTTGAATAGCAGAAAGCACTATTACTCCATCGCTTAAAACGTGAAAATCTCCTTAGGGAGATTTCCTTTTACTTCAATGTGCTGCCTCGTGTTGCAGGGCTTGCTAGGGGTTGATCCCCCCATGGGGGGGTGAAGGGGCCCTTGCCCCTGCTTTACACACTATTTAGTTTTTTTTTAATTTAGTTTATTTTTGGTTTTGATGGTTTACACCTTTGATCAATAAAGTTCGATCTTTAGTGATTTAAAGTTGTAAACCTTTTCAAGATTATAATATAGTACATACATACACACATACATAGATACTTACATGTGTACATACATACTTACATGCACACATATCTTACATGAGGGACACACATACAGACATGCATACATCCGCTTGCATACATAAATACCTACACATGTACATATCGCATGTTATTACATATTGCTACAGATGAGATGACATGTATTCTTACATATACATACATACAGACATGCATACATGTTTACATGCATACAGACATGTATACTACATATGTACATACATACATACATACATACATATACACACTCCTGCATACACATAAGTATACTACATACATCCATAATCTTTTATTGCATTATCTTTCAGTGACTGGAACCTGTGTTCCAGGCGGATTTAAGAATTCAAGGTGGCCAGGGAAGGTTGGATGACTTGTGCAAGTGTTATTTGATCCTATTATTCACATG
>NW_025055999.1:0-7464 GCF_019279795.1 Protopterus annectens | reverse complement strand
AATTTTTTTTAAAGGAAAAAAACCCTTTTTGTTTTTTTGCCCTTTTAAAACATTTTTAAAAAATTTAAAAGGGAAAAAAACCAACAAATTTTTTTAAAATTTAGTTTTTTTGGTTAAATTTTATTTTTGTTTTTGAAAAAAAAAACCTTAACCAAAATTGGGCAAGAAAGATGAAAAAACTCCCTTTTTGAAAATCAAATATCTAAAAGTGCCTGCAGTGCTTGTATCCATCTTGCCTATGTGATAGCCACCAACATGATAAGTTTTCCATGAAAGAAACTTAATATTAAGATGCTAAGGTTCGAAAGGAGGTTGAACAATTAGATATGGAGTCACATTTAGATCCCAAAGGGGAGAGGAATCCTTGTGGGAAGGCTTTAACAACATGGTTCCTTTTAAGAAGGCTTTGCAAAGTTTGTGGGATATTAAAGATATGTTGTCTATTCCAATGTAAAAAGTTGAAATGGCTGCTAACTGTACCTTAACGGTAGATACCACAGCTCTGTTATTGGTAAGGTGAGCTACAAATTCCAGAATTAAATGAATGGGAGCCGTGTTGGGATCAATACTGCGCTGCTGTGTCCAGATTACAAACCTCTTCCACTTTCTCCTATATTGTTTTTGGATTACGGAAGGATATCAGAATATGATGGACCAGGGAGGAGAACACTTGTCTAGCAATCAATGGAACTGCAGGAAGCAAGCTGTCACACAGATTGTGAAGGCTGGAATGAAGCATTCCTGTTGGATGAGGCAATAGAGCTAGAAAGGGTTTCAGAATCCATGGTTCCTTCTGTAGATGATGCCAGAGAAAAGGAAACCAGATTTATCAAAGTCAATATGGGGCAATGAGGATTACCATTCTCTTCAACCTGTTGGCTTTCTGAAGGAATTTGGGAATCAAAAGAATGGGGGGGGGCCTACAGAGCCCAGGTAAGGGGCACCTGCTGTATTAGAGTAGCCCAGAGGGAATTAGGTAGTGGGGGAATTAGGGCAAACTAGCTGCTGCATTTGTTGTTTAGGGGAGAGGCAAAGAGATCACAGCAAGGCTGGCCCCATGTGCAGAAAACGTTCTCCACAATGTTCTGGTTGAGGGACCACTCGTGAGGCACCAGAATGGCTCTGCTCAACTTGACTATGACAATGGACCTTCACAGAATATGCATTGCAATAAGAAAGTGGTTGGATAAAATTGTCCACACCCTTAGCACTTTTTGACAGAGGGTACGTTTTATGTGCCATACTACTGACATGTTGCCTGACTGAATTGCTACCATCCCCAGAGGAAGAACAGTCTGAAATGCCTGCAACAGTAGAAACACTGCCCTCATCTCCAGGGTGTTTATGTGGAGCTTTGCCTTATCTGTGGACCAGGTACCTTGACTCTTCCCCCAGATAATGTCCCCCCCTAATCTGGGAAGCAACCATGTTCACCATAGCCTATGGCTGAGGTGGACCAAATGGTCGACCTTGTGTCACTTGCTCTGAGCAAATCTTCTTCTCCTTTCGGCTTTTCCCAGTTAGGAGTAACCATGAACAACGGCCTGCAGGAACACCAGTAGGGAGTTTTACAGTGCTGAGTTGCTGTACCAGTGCCCAACCTCCACACACACACACACACCTATGGCCAATTTAGAGGGTCTAATCCACCCACAGCATGCTTTGGGATGTGGGAGGAACCGGAGACCTGGAGGAAACCTTACTCAGGACCACAAAGAGGACATGCAGACTCATGACAGAAGGCAATTCCCCTAGTCGAGAATCAAACCAGGGAACCTGTTGCTGTGAGAGATGGCACACAACTACTTATCACCATGGCCACCCTTGTTCTGAATGAATCTACCATGAGAGATTCTTTTTGTATATCTTCGTTATGAAAATCTGATGAGACATTGGTTGACAAATTATTGACCATTGGAGAAGCTTCTAAAGCCCTTCTGAAGTCGCCATCCTTTGAGTGTTAAAATACTGAAGGAGGAAGCCTTTGTAAATGACTTGATTGCGTCTCGGCCAGTGCTCCCTATGAACCACCAAGAGTGGGTATCAGTTATGATTTTTGGTAATTTATGATTATGCCTAGTTCTGAACAAAGCTGAAGAACTCAGCCTTTTGCATGAACAAGCAGATGCCTGGTCGAGGCAGAAAGAGTCATTCACTGGCTGGAAATACCCAACCTGTCATCTCAGGTGAGCCACAACCACTATCATGTTGTGAACACTTTGGGGTAGGTAGCAGGACCGAAGGGCAAAAGCCTCAACTGGTAAATGACTGGCTCCAGCAGGAAGTGTGAAATCCTCTGAGGTCTTCGTCCGTTTTATATGGTGCAGACCACAGAGCACATCCACACCATCTGCTCCAGAAATGGAAGTGTGGACTGTATTGTGACCATTCAGAACTTGCACCAACGAACAGACCTATTTAATCTACTGAGATCCAGGACGAACCAGCAGTCCTGCTTTCTTTGGAGGCCCTGAAACCCTCTAGACCTGCACTTTTGGATGAGACTGCTTTCCAGCAGGTTTCTGAACTATGGATCGTTTGATCCCTTTGACTCTGGGTGAAACGTCTGGGACAGTTTATTGTTGGGGGTTTCTAAGAAATGGAATTTGGTAACCCCTGGATATTATTCTATATACTGGCAAGTACGGCAACTGCAAGGTTTCAAAGAAAATGTATTCCAAAGCCAAAATGAGGAAACCAGGAGACTGTGGCAAATAAACAATATTTATTATATGTTGCTAAGAAGCATATATTAAAATATAGGTAAACAAACCGGTTTCGGCTTGATAAATCACACAGCCTTCATCAGTGTAAAAATCTCATCAAACTCCTTATATAGTCAATACTACAACAGCATAAACGTGTGACTGATTAAAGGTGCTCATTTTAGTCCCGGAGCAAACAAACCCCCCCATCTTAATAATCCACTTTTTCTCTTTCCTATTTAGCATTTGATGCCAGCCTCTCTTATTGGATCTCATACCCAAAATCCGATCAATAATGATAAAATTGAAAACAGCATTTTTGTGTATTGTGGTATGTTTGTATAAAGCATTGGCAAATGTTTTGATGTTTAATATCACAGAAGTGCTCAGAAATCCTAAATTTGACAGGTCGCGAGGTCGGACTAATGTAGAAAGATGAACAATTGCATGTAGCTAGATCTATCACCTAATCTGTTTGGAAATTGGCAAAAAATGAGAGGTCTGCGTAGGACCTGGCTAAATATTTCTTTACATTGAATTACTTGGTCTTCATGACCCTAGAATAATGTGTACAATGACCACAATGGAAATAACCAACAACTTGATCACCAAGAAGTGTAGTTTGAACAAATTCCTTGTTTTGGTAAGACCCATGTTTGTAAGGATTAAAATAGGAGCCTAAATTTTTGCTTTTCCTGAAGGAAAAGTGGCATCTATTTTCCAGAGAGTTCATCTGCCAACAGGATGTTCCAATGGCACTGGACACTGCACATAAGTGCTCCAGTGTTCTTGCCATATGTAGTAACAAAACGTATGAGAGACTGTCGATCACCTGTCTTATCTTTGTACTGAAGAAGACTGTGTCTATCAATATTGTCCACCCTGTTCTTGGCCTGAATAACATATCCCATTTTGAAAATTCTGTTCTTGAATTTATTAGTAAGGGCAAAATTTTAGAAATAACTACTATTGTCCTGTTAGTTGGTACGCTTAATGCCTCATAAATTAAGACATTGGAATATTTTTACAGATATGTGGAGGATGACAGCTGGTGGCATGGAGAAGGGAGTTGCATTCTGGGAACTTCCGGTAAAACTCAGATGCTAGGTTTTATCATGATCCCTGGTCACCAAGAAATCCAGGAAAGAAATCCAATACTATCATACTTTTTACCAGTAGCGTATCCCCATTTGTTCTCATTATGGTAGTTGATGTCATGCAAGTAACTGAAGCATCAACTTACACACAATCCAGCAATCATCCAAATATCTTTTCCAGATATCAATCTCCTCCAGAAACAAACTGTCTGAGCTGTCAAATTATTTGCTCAATATAAGCCATGAATAAATCAGCATAAATCGAGGCAAATGAAGCCCCCATAGCCGTCCCCTGAATCTGGAGGTAACATTTGTCATGATACAAGAAAACATTCTTAGTAAGAATATGCTGTGCAAGACAAATAAGAAATGTACTGAAGCCAGGGTTGGTGGGTACCAGGACTTTATACAGCCAATATTCCAAGGCATCAATCCCAGCCCAGTGGGGGATGTTAGTATACAATACTGTAACATCCAAAGTAACCAACCCAGCTCAAGCTGCATTTCAGAGATGACCTGAAGAAATTCTGTCATGTCCCATAACCGGGCAAGTACTCAATTAAGTAATGGCTTCAGATGTTTAGTTAAAAATTGGGACAACGGCTCTGTCAAAGAACCCCTCCCAGAAACAATGGGCCTACCAGGGGGGTTCCGAGGGTCCTTGTGAATTTTGGGAAAAAAAATAGATATATTGATTACAAAGGTCAGATAACATGGTGATGCATAATGGTATCTGTAATGATGCCCTCCTCCTTGGCTAGAGAAGAATTCATCAATCTGTTTTTTGAAAAGGGGGGTCGGAATAAGTGTTAAGTGTAAATAGTATCGTCCATCAGAAAGCTGCCTGAGTGCTTCAGTATTGTATTGTGTCCAATCTTGGATGACCACTGCTCCTCCCTTGTCCGCCAATCGTACATACTAGTTGTTGATGATTATTGGTTGCTTTTGAAAATACTTGTCCCTCTGGACCAAATTTAGGAGCACAATCCTTTCCATTTTCCTGCGTAAGATTTTCTGGTGTGGGGCCCTCTGGCCTCTGTGATAATGTTTAGGACCGGTTTGCTTAAAAGAGGCCCCTTGTTTGCCTTTAGAGTATGAGCCATGCTGATAGTTTGAGAGTCTGCAAGTCTGGGTGCAACACCCCCCCCCCACCTGAGTTAAGAGGTCTGGGATCAGAGGAAGCTGCCTGGAAGGCTGTAAGGGGTACCAATGTTGTCTGTGCCAATCTAGAGCAATGAGGGATGTGGTTTTTATCTCCTCCTCCCTTATTTTGATCATTACTCTTGAAATAAGGGGCAGAGGAGGAATGCATACACAAAGAGGGTGTCTCTAGGGAAGGTCAAGTGCATCTGTCCTTCCACGCTAGGTGGTGATACTCCCTGGTACAGAATTTTTTTAGCTGATGGTTGAGAGGCGAAGCAAAGAGATCCAACTTTGGAGTGCCCCATGCTTGAGTGATTTGTAAAAAGATTTTTCTGTGGAGCTGCCATTCATGGGGGGGTCCAGTAAGTTTCTACTTATGTGGTCTGCCAAGGTGTTGTTGATCCCTGGTAGGTATTGGGCTATTAGGTGTAGTCCCATGGAAGAGGCAATCAGCCTAAGGTTCATGGCTAGCCTGCACAGAGGGTAAGATTGGGGCCCTCCCTGTTTGATGATGCACCACATTACTATGGTGGTGATTGTTTTGATAAGGAGAACCCCTGGCTTGAGATGGGGTCTGAAGGATGTCCGACACTTTTGTACTGCATCACTTCCTTCTGGTTGATGTGCAAGTGAAGGTGCTTGGCATCCCAAAGACCTTGGGTGCACCTGCCTTCTAGGTAAGTGCCCCAAGCTATGTCTGAGGTGTCAGTGGTAATGGTCTGCCCGGTTGGGCAGAGGGTGAAGGAAAGACTCTTGCTCTGGCACAGGCCCCTGCCCACCAGAGAAACTTGGCCCTTATACAGGGGATCAGAGGGGAGAGGTCTCTAGAGGTTAAGAGTGCAGACACCAAAGGTTGTTGAGGTACCAGTGATGTTTTCTCATGTGAAGCCTGGCCAGAGGAATTAGAAGGATCCAAGATGCCATGTACCCCAAGGCTTGCAGGAACTGAAAAGCGGGTGCCTTCTGGAAACCAGCTGGTTGGGAGGAAGCCCTGCTTTTCTGGGGATGTAGCCATTTGGGATGCATTGTCCAGCAGTGCTCCCAAGAAAATGATCTTCCTGGAGGGTGTCTGCTTTGATTTCTTCTCGTTGATGGTGTACTCTAAGGAGGTTAGGAGGGTTTTGACAAAGAGGAGGTCCTTGAGCTTTTCTTTGCAATCTGCCTGAATGAGGCAGTCATCCAGATAAGGGTAAATTTGTATATTTTTCTGTCTGCAAAAGTCTATGGCTGGGGCTAAGCATTTGGTGAATACCCTGGGAGCAGTAGGTAAGCCAAAGGGTAGCGTAGAGAACTGAAAGTGGTGTGAGCCTGCTCTGAAGCGAAGGAATTTCCTACAATTTGTGGAGGTAGGCATCTTTTAGATCTAAGGTAACTACCCAGACATTTTTTGTCAGCATAGGCAGCAGCTGCTGCAAAGTTAGCATTTTGAATTTGGGGACCACCAGGAAAGTGTTCAGAATGGATGGAACCAGGATAGGGCACCAAGTGCCCTCTTTTCTGGGAGCAAGGAATAATCTGGAATAAAAGTCTTTGCCCGTTTGATCTGAGGGGACAAGTTCTACTGTCCCTTGGGATATGAGAGTTTGGACTTGTTTTAATGCTTCTGCCCACTGATTTGAAGGCAAGTCTGGATACCCTCTTAGAATTGGGAGTTCGTTGAGAGGGAACTTGTCTCCCTGAAAAATGAACTTTAAGACCGATTGCTCCTTTATTACAGAAAGCCAATTTTCTTTGCAGAGGGAGAGCCTTCCTCCTAGTTTTTGGTGAGTGAACAAAAGGGCAGAGGGAGTCATTGAAAGTTTTTATCATAGAGGGATGGCTTAGAACTCCCTGCCTTTGGAGTGGAAGTGGTCCACTGTTTGGTTCTTTGCTATCCCTGGGATAGGAGTCTGGATGGTCTGTCCCTGCAAGGCTTACCTTGCCCTTGTCTGCTAGGTGCAGGAAAGGACCAGTGTTTTGAGGGAAAATTCCTGCTGGACCTAGGAGGTTGTATCTGAAGGAAATCTTTTACTGTTTGCATAGATTTTGCTTTGCCTTCCATCTTTTTAAGCACATCATCTGCTTATACTCCAAACAAGCAGTCCTTATCCAAGGGTGCATCAAGTAATTTAGATTTGACATGATCAGGGAGAGGTTGTTCCTTCAACGATGCATGCCTCCTAATGACAGATCCTGACAGTGCTTCCCTGCTTGAGGCTTCTAGGGTATCATATCCACAGTGTAATGAGTGTTTAGCCACTTGACAAGTAGAGTGCAGTAAATCTGCTAACTCTTTCGAACTGGCAGAGTCAGGAAAGGTTGAAATCTTTTGTTTTAATAGTTCCAAAGTGTGTTGATATTTTAACATGTGGAACTGACAGTTGAATGCCATGATAGCTAAGGTTGCACAGGTGCATACATTTTTTACCCCATCTGTCCAGAGCTCTGGAGTCCTTGTCAGAGGGAATAGGATTCTTTGCAGAACTAGCCTTAGCTCCTTGTGGTCCCTGTGTAATGACCTCTGTCCAGGGCAAAAGGAT
>NW_025055998.1:0-7756 GCF_019279795.1 Protopterus annectens | reverse complement strand
TTGAACTATAATAGAACTTGAGGGACAGATTCATCACCCAGAGACTCCTATGCTGTGGAACAAAATCCTGCATAGTGCAGGCAGAAAGACCTCGCTGGCCTCCTAGTTCAAGAGGAATCTTGACCAACGGATGGGAGATCGATATACCTAGGGATTATCAGTGTCACTGCTTGACAGAGGCACAGAAAATGATAGGCATAGTTTTTATTCAACTAAAGGGTGGCGAAAGCCACATAACTAAGGGCTAGCTTATAAATGCCCTTGGGCAGATACCTAGTATGAACCTAATGAACCCATGAACCTATGAACCTTAAATCTAAGGGAAGCCTTTATTTCTGTATATTCTGCATTGTTCAGCTCATCACAGGACATATACGTCCTTTTTCGATATATTTTTCTAGAAATATTAGGCAGTTGGCAAGGCCTCAGATGCTCCTCAACAAAATTACCAGCCTAAAAGACCTGAGCCACCAAGAGAGGCTGGAGGCTATAAACTCTGTAGCCGCGTGTCCTATAGACTTTAGAGGTGATTTGTTCTTGATTTTCGCGTATTAGGGTCCACTAGTTTAAGATCTTTATATTCCACAAAATCAAAACAGTCCCAGAAGTAGGGACTATATTTATTTGGTTTATTTTATTTATTTGCAGTTAGTTTTAACAGATAGTCCATTGGCCAAAGAACTGCTTGCTTGGAGTCCCAGAGAAAGCTCCACACAGACAGAAAACAATGGTAACATACAAACAACTACAATAAAATTATAATAGGTTGAGAGATAAAACATTTAAACATTTAAAACATTTAAAATATATACACACAGTTCAAAAACATCAAAAAAGTATTTAAAGTATTATACTCTCTGATGAGTAAAATATGTCAGAGTAAATAAGATTGAAAACAGTAAGGAGATATGTATTTGAAAGAAGTTGTTCCAGGAAAAAGAATATAAAATTGCATTATAAAGTAAATATTCTGAGGAAACATAAGCTTTGATAGGAAGAGTTATGTATCATAAGTAAGAGGGAGGGAGGGGCACAGCAGGTTTTATGTAGGGGAGGGAGCAAGAACAATCCCATTGGGACTCTTAGATGTGTATGGAAGAGATTTTTTGAACATGTAATTCTGTTAGTGGCAGGAGTACTAATAGATGGTGGGAAGTGAGTTCTAGAGACGGGCAAGGAGTTAAAAGATAGTAAGTATTTGCCTGGGGATGACATAAGGTTTTATGTACTACTAATAGGTTTTTGATTGTTTGGACCTTAGGATTCTATTTGGTAGGTGCATTTTGAAGGCAGTAAAGACAGGGAGGGACAAAAGAGAAAGAGGCTAAGAATGAGCTTGTGAGGCAAAGTCAGCTGTATATATATGAGTTAGGATTTGGTAATTTGAGCCAATTTAGTTTTTGAAGGAAGAGGAACAATGTAGTGAGTGGTGGACCTATGGCTGACAAGCTAATTTGGCAGAGATTTTATTATATAGCAGGAGGAAAGCTGCTTTTTAGAGAGTGACTGGAGGTTAGTCAGTAATGGGGCCCCATAGAGAATAGAAGGGGATGAAAGAGGCTTTGAGTGTGACTTTTGGAGGGAGCTTGTAAGGTATTGGTTCTGATTTGCAGAGCATACCTAGTTTTTGATGGAGTCTTTTAATATTTAGTTGTAGATGGGAGTTGTGTAACTCCAGCCGATTGTCCGAATTTGTACACCTAGGGAAGGCTTAGTTTTGATTGACACTAGTTCTAGGGGTGAGTTATTTAGGCTGGTAATTGAGAAGGAGTTTGTATTGGAAGGAGGTGGATTTGGAAGGGTGAAATACGCATAAGTTTTGTGGTTTTAGATGGTATTGAGTGCTAGCCGGTTTATTTTCATCCGATCGTTCAGTTGGCTGAAAAAGCTTCCTGGAGTCAGTTGTTGGAGCAGTGGAGGGGAGGTAGTGGGAGGCAGATAATGGTGGAATCATCTGCATATTGGATGATGTTTTGGTAAATGGGATAGATTTTAAAAATCATTGATGAATATGTTGGAAGAGGAGGGACCAAGAATGGATCTCTGGGGAACTCCAGTTGGGAGTACCAAGGAATGGGAAGTGGCCTTTTTCCATATTACTGCTTGCAAGGTCTATTTGATATAGTAGCGTGGACAGAACCAATTAATGGAAGAGGGAGAGAGGTTAAGTTTGACAGGTTAGTTAAGAGCAGATTGTGTGAGATGGTGTTGAAAGCCTTGGAGAGGTCAAGTAATAGGGTAGAGACAATGTGGCAAGAATCACGTGCTATGTTAATGGTCTCAAGAAAGGACAAGAGGGCAGTCATAGTGCTGTGATTTGGCAGCCCTAAATCCATGTTGCTGTGAGGTCAGCAGTGGTTGTTATTCTAAGAGATGTGGCAAGAAGTTGAAGTGGTGGATACACTTTTCCAGAAGATTTAGAAATGGGGGACAGAATAGCGATAGGACGAAAAGTTGTTATTTTTCGCAATTGTTGCCTCCTTATGTAGAGGATGATGAATGCTTGCTTCCACAGTTGGGGCACAGAGCATTCCTGGATGCGGAGCAGTTGATTAAGTGCTGCTAATGGGATGAGCAATTGCATCCGCTTGTAAGCTATACTGAAGAAAATAAGAGGGAATATTGTCAGGGGCATTAGTAGCAAAGGCTTCAGTTTCTGAAGGAGTTTCTTGATAGTGAAGTAGTGTGTGATGATAGGCTTTAATGAGAATAGGGAGGGATGTAGAGAAAGAGAGATTTTTGAGGAGGTTAGCAGGTGATTGGGCAGTAAGAGTAGTGGAATAGGTGGTCAATAGGCAATGGAAGTAAGAAATGGGGATAGAAGGTTGTTTGCGGGAGGGGGTGTATGGCTAGGATGGTTGAGGTAGAGCATGTGAAGGGAGGAGGGTGAGTTTGTTGATAGAGTTGATAAAAAGGAGTTGAACTGAATAGCTAAATCCAAGTCTGGGGATAATATTTGGGTTTGGGGTTGGGGTGTGTGGTTTGCTGGTTAGTTAAGAATGAGGTGGAGATCCCTTCCAGAATCTCTGAGGGTTAGTTTTATTATTGTTTTGAGTGTGAAGAAGTAGCTTTTTGTCTGTCAGATTATTAACTTTTTACTTTGTTCAGAGAAGGTGTTTTGTAATACTTAATATGTTGATCAGGTGATTTATTTTCTCAGGTAGAGTCTCCAGGCCTTGTCTCTAAGGCTGCATGGTTGAGAGTGTGGTTTTGGTTAGCCAGGGGGCTGAATTTGTTTTTATTCTTTTTGTTCTTAGAGGGACTTGGGAATCAAGTATTCCTAAGAATATAGAGTTAAAGCGGGCAACAGCTTCTTCAGAGGGCAGTAGTTTTGTGATTGTTCCAATTGTATTACTTTCAGAGAATCTATGAAGACTGATGGGTTAAAAGCTTTGTCATTCTTGCGGTAGTGATGTAATTATGGAGTGCGGTTGGAGATGCAGTGAGAGCCTGACAGCAAGCAGGCGAATGGTCCATCTACAGAGGGTCGGGAAGGGTACCACTATCTGAAAAATAGTGGTGGTGTGACACTAGAATCCAGCTCAAGGATGGTGCCACTGGAGGACTCTTTAGATGGTATGGAGGTTATGTTGGTGATTAACTAGGAGAAAAGTTATATAGGTTAATGTCTTAAAGAGGGTTGGTTGGAGATTGGATGAGAGGCCCAAAGCACATTTACATCTCCTAAGATTATGGTTTACTACACATGTATCGGAGGAGCCAAGAGAGGATATTTTCAAGTGTTGAAACATTGTCTCCCTGGGGGATAGCAGAGGGATGCTAGACAAATAATGTTTATGCTTATTAATTTGTAGGGAGAGAGAGAGTATTTCAGCATTATTAAATGTGGGGATAGGTTTAAGTCATATGGGGCAACTTAGCAAGGAAGAGGAATAAAGAAGAAAAGAACTCCACCGCCTTTCCTTTCTTTGGGTCCTGGGTTCTTTTCTAATGATTGAATAGCTGGGTGGAATTATTTCAGAGTTATTTATGTAGAGTGAGCTTTAACCAAGTTTCTGAAATAGATAGTGTATGTCAGAGTTTGTTATGCTCCTGAGTTTTTATGCATGGAGGGTTGGGGAGTTTATTCACTATACTTTGTGAGTTGCAGAGGAAATAAAAGAATATAGGCTTGTGTGTGGAGGGAAGAGGAGGAGGGGCCAGGGTTGGGATGGATATCACCTGGATAAAAGATTGTTAATGAGATGAAAAGATTGGGTTCAAAAGATAGTTGAGTAGAGTAAGAAAGCAAGTTTGGGTTAGCTGGAGAGATGATCAAAGGGAGTATTTAGTTGCTATAGGGATATAGTTTTCACAGAGGAGAAGACTTTGAAAGAAGGTGAGGAGCTGTGTTATTGGGTAAAGATGGGGGGAGATGGGAGAGTGTGATTGTGAGAGGGGGAGTTCAGATGATAGGCTGTGTGTGATAAAAGGTTGTGAGTGGTGATAAGCAAGTATGAGGTTGGGTGAGGTGATAAAGATATGGATATTTTGAAGAGAAAGTGATAGGAGAGAAAAGGATGGAAGAAGTTGATTTAGAGGCATGTTGAAAATGGATGTTTTGGTATTAAGTGTTGTAGTTGTATAATGTGTGTGTTATAAGTTTATTGTGTGCGGGGGTAAGAAAAATGTAGCAAATGTGGGAGCAGAAGGAAGAGTGAGTAGGAGAGAAGCTGGATGTAAATAAGGTAGGTAGAGTGAGTGAGAGTTGTAGATGTGGGACGTATCAGTATGTATCACAGCTGTGGGTGTGGTTAGCAACTGGATTATAGGCTGTAGGGGTGTGTCTAAAGGGGTGTTGATGGCTGATTGGTGCAGGGAGGATGTGGGTCTGGGAAACCAGGGAAGGATATAGCTAGGCATTACTGTGGCCGAGGTGGGGATTTGGGGGCAGGGTAGGGGGCTGGAGGAGCCCGGCGAGAGGCAACGAGCGGGAAGAAAAGTGTTCAGGAGAGGACTGAGGAGTCAATCAGTGGAGCATAGGATACAGAGAGAGTAAGTAGCCAGCAGGGGTGTAAGCAAAAGGTTCCTGGGTATTTAAGAGGTAGAGGGGCAAAAGTGTGGATGAATGAGAAAGCAGAAAAGTGAGTGAGGAACAAGTGGTGTATAGTAGAGTGGGGACGCCCTCAGGTGGCCTAGTACAGAGTTGCACTGGGTTAACTAGGAAGGTTTTGGGACTAGATAGGATGGAAAGAGGAGGAGCAGGAAAGAACACAGTTATAGATGGGAGAGAGAATGGAGAGGGAGAAATAAAAAGTGTTTCAGGCTGCTGCCGTGACCTGGTAGGGAGATAGCTGACAAATATTATCAAGTAGGAGTTACAATGGTAGGAAATAAGTGGCAACAGAATGTACATACGATCTGCCAGTGTCTTCTGAGACACACTTTTCCAAGTCCTAAAAATAGGGATAGATGCAGCAGCAAGCAGTATGTTTCTTTAGGTAAAATGTGTGGATGGAGTAGAGTGGGGACCTTGGTTGAATGTGTATGTCCACCCAGGCGAGTAATCCCAAGGGAAACTATAGGGTAAAAACTGGAAGATAGGAGGAAAGAGGTAGAGATAAGTTAGTAAATAGTATAACAGTGATAATACCTAAGTATGTAGTAGGCAGACAAGAGAGGGAACCATAAGCATCATATAGTCAGTAGAAACAAACAAATAGTAAATATTAATATACAGGTCCTATAGCCTTATAGTAATTGAGTAAATCAGCATCAGAGCTCAATAGGTCACCGCCTAGCAAACGACTGGGCAATTGAAAGCTTCATCAAAATCCAGTTAAATTATGCAAAACATTATAAAAGAGAGCAGTTCCGTCAGGAAAAATATTAAATAAAAACGCATGAAGACTCAAAACAATTTAAGATCAATGGTAACAATGTGGAGCATACATATGCAAAGTCGAAACAGAATTGCAGCAGTGTATAAGATAATATAGTGACTGTTCAACTGATTAAACCAGGCTATAGCTGATATCTGTGCCAGCTTCAGCAAATAAACATTTCTATATAGAAATTAGTGCATTTACATGAATCATTATTACTTTAGTTAGTTTTAAATCATTGTACAACAGAAGATTTTTGAAACTCATGCAAAAGGTGTATAACTTTAATTTTCTGTTATCTTTTGAAAGCCATCATATTTTAATATTTTTGGCTTGTACCAGTGTCTTCTGTTCGGCCTGGGCTGTGGCTGAAAAGAGGTTCAAGAACAAGTTCCACCCTTACACCTGCCAACGGTAAACAATAAAAATAGAATAAAAAATACTGTACTGTATAGGACTCCAAAAACACATATAGCATGTATACCATAAACAGTCAAAATAACATCAAACAATTAGTGTAATTCCCTAAGTCTAAAAAACACAGTGCAAAGGTCTCATTATTATGTTCCAAGCAATATGTGTTTAAATAAATAAAACAAAACAACCACAGGAGTTCAGAAAAGCTTATCTCAATGTGGAAGCCTTAACTCCAAAGGTTTCTGCAGCTGGGTAGTAAGCATAAGTAAGTTAGTGGCCACTCTCCAGCTACTGTTTTTATGCACAACACCTTACTGTAGCATGGATAGCAGTCTGTCTAGTGAAGATAAATGGAAATGTGGCAGTCTGGGGGGATCAGCTAATGCAAATTATCAATATAATATCCCTACAAAATGGCACTGGCAACAGGTTAACATGAGTAGAGTGACTGTTAACTTCTTCTAAGCGAGGAGCAAAATGAGTCAGCCATCAAAAATATTGACAGCATTCACCCCTGCTGATGAAGCAGTGGCTCATAGCCACTACCACCATAGGTATTGTATGAGTCTGTGTGTATGGGTATGTGTGCAAGTGGTCTTCCTGTGGGAAGGAGGTATTGAAAAGCTGTTAGTATATGTGTGTAGTTTAATTGGTGTCTGTCTATCTGTACATATGGGCTCCCTCTGGGGAGGAGAGAAATATTGCAAAAGTGTGTGAAAGAAGAGCCTACCAGAAGGTGTGAGAATGAGTAGTTCTGTGTGTATGAGGTGATGTCTCAGAAGTGCTTGTTTGGCGGCTGCATGGCTGGATATGTGTGTGTGTGTGTGTGTGTGTAGTGTGTGTGTGTGTGTGTGTGTGTGTGTGTGTGTGTGTGTGTGTGTGTCTGTGTGTGTGTGTGTCTGTGTGTGTGTGTGTTACAAGGATGCCTAAACCACCAAACTCTGTAGAGGCTGGAAAGGAAGAATACTAAGGCATAGTGTTTGATTCAGAGAACATCAGGTAATAAGCAGTTAATGAGTGTTATTCCTCAGTGTGACTGTACCCCTCGATCTCTGAGTAGGGAGATTACTGATAATGCTCTAATTGCCCAAACTGTGTTAGCCAGTTAGCACTGGTGGTGAGAATCTCTCTGATTTCACAAATGAAGCCAACAGATCAAGAAAAAGTCAACAAAGGAAGATAAATACTTAGCACTTTTCTTCTGTTTCACTTACTGCCAAATGTCATGTCGGGCTGGTAAATAAAAACAGGATATCAGCACTATAATTGCAATATGTGCTACTAAGCCAGGTGGGGGGAGAGAGGAGTAAGAAAATGCAGAGCATATAGGCTACAGAAAACAATGACTATTGACATTCCTATTAATCCTGTCTACAGAAAACGAGAGATGCTTAGCAATTTAACTTTAATATATATGACAATAAGCTCAAAAGAACAGAAATTGAAGAAACTGAGTCATGACTTTCTGAGATTTTAAGAGAGGCCACATCTTTGAGTGGCCCAGAGATGAAATA
>NW_025055997.1:0-6314 GCF_019279795.1 Protopterus annectens | reverse complement strand
AAATAAATTTTGGTGTACGGGAACCCCCAAAATTTAATGAAAAAACCTTCCCTTTTACTGCATGACATATGTAAAAAGGGTTGACAGAGGTGGCTGGAGGCAAAAACAGGGCCAATATTGACATGTTGCTGTGATAACCTCATACATTTACTTTTTAACAGGGTTTGTTGTGAATATGTCCTATGAGGGATATGAAGTCAGTAACTCATGGCTGTCACCATGTACTGACTGCAATCCTCACACTATGCTTCTGCAGTTCTCAGATAGTTCTTAAACACAAAAAAAAAAAGGCACCACACACTGCCCAGTCTGCAGATGACCCTACAGATGGGGTTTCCTCAAAACATAGCACTGTCATGACAGGTATTAAAACATGTAGACCAGCCATATCCACACACACCCTGTTAAACCAACATTACTCCAAATGAGAATAGCAACACTTATTCTGTAGTCATGTAAACATCCCTCCTGTTTGTTCCTGTTTCCACAGTGTATGTTGTTAGAGGTAAACCCAAAATCCATCTGTGATGCTGTTTGCCAAACACCTGCTCACAGTGAATGAAAAGGCCCAACACCAACATGATGTTCCTAGATATTGGAGTGTGTTTCCATGCAATTGGCTAGGGGAATGTTACCACAGCTTTCCACATGAAATCAGCTAGAGGAGGCTGCAATTCATGCAGAGGCCATCAGCTGATCATGAGCATTTACAAAACAAAATGCTGCCTAAGCAAAGCAGGTGTAGTTCTCCACATCCACCAGAGAGGGAGTGAGAGACAGACAGACAGAGCAAATAAGTCAGGAGGGGTGGGGGGAAAAAACCCTAAGCATGTTTGTGTCACACACCTACCAGTAAGGGTTTAAAACCCCCCAAAAACATGTTTTTACGTTGACAAACTGTCCAAACATTTTGTGTTTAGTGACATCTGCAACAGTGATATGGAGCAAATTGGTGTAGTCACGTGCCTTCCACATGAACAGGTGTCAGCAACACAGCCACACTCTCAGGGACTCACAAAACATTGCAGGGCAGGAATACAATTCCTAACTAGTTAGTTTGCCAAAAATAAGTAAGACACAGGTATCACATGCACCACAGGGTTATCCGGAGGTTATATGGGGCAAAGGGTATGTGAAGGTGTCTGACATCAGACAGCATGCTTCAGTATGCCAATGGGAGTTGTAGTGAGTGGAATGTGGTAAAAGCATCAACCCACACACAGACACAGGGTGCCAGTACTGACATGCAGGGAAATTGCTTCATGTGTAGTGGACTGTGCCAGAAGGCTATAAAGGTGGGTGAAGGGTTACCTTGGCATCAGGCCACATGATAATGTTCTGCGGTGTGGCTCGGGGGTGTAGTGTCTGGATTGGCCCAACAGGTGGGTATTTATTCATGTCCGGGTAACTATTGTGTGGCCATTGCTGCAATTTGCCATGTATGTGTTCTTTAGTCCATGACATGGATGCTGTCTGGGATGTGAAATTCCCACATGCATGTACAGTGACATGTGGAACTGTACCGGGGGTTTTGGGCCCCATGTTGTGTACACAGATTGTATCATCAGAGGGCCAGTCCCCTCATGGGGAACTGGTAATGGACAGCAGGTTCCCCTGCACCTACATTGTAGCATGATACAGGTATTCCCTGGTGTCATGGCTTTGTATAACAGGGTTTTTGTGGGAAATTTGTAAATTTTCCTTTGTGGGCACATTTGATGGCAACAACGGGGTGTCCCCCAGCCCCCAACCCAAAATTTTTTGGGGAATATGGGGGCAACTTTTTTCTGGAAATTTGTTTTGTATGAGGCAGGGTTTGAAATGTTTCTGAAATAAAAATTGCAATTTTTTCCAGGTTATTCTGGGGGGAATTTTGGAAAGGGTTTTTTCCCATCTTTTTCCTTGAAGGGGGGTTGGGTTATAATGGGTTAAGTTTGAAAAATACAAGGTTGAAACCCCTGTCCAGGCCAAAATCAAGAAAGGAAAACACCCCACCCCTTTGGGGATTTCCATCTTTAAAATTTACATACATTTGCAAAGGGGCCCAAATTAGAAATTTTTCAAAACCCATTTCCAAAGTTTTTTAAAAACAGCCAAAAGCATTGCCCCCACAACAAAAACACACAAAAAATTCCATTCTGGGGAATAGAACCCCTCCCATTATACACTACAGCATTAGCGTTATAGGATGCCACAGATTACTGGGTACTTTTTCCCAAAGGTTTTTTACAAATGACATCAGCAGGCTTGCCAAAGTAGGGCATTTGAATTGTGGAGTGTGACTAGCCTAAAAGCATTCCCCACACACAAACACACACTTGCCATGTCTGGGATTAGAACTCCTACCTAACTAGTTTATCACACTGCATTATGCTTATAGGCCCCCACAGAGTTTACTTTTATTTCCCAAAGGTGTATTTCACAGTGAATGACATCAGCAGCCTTGCCAAAGTAGGGAGTTTGAATTGTAGTGAGTGTGACTAGCCTAAAAAGCATTGATCCATACACAGAGACACATGTAGTTGCCATGTCTGGGATTAGAACTCCTACCTAACTAGTTTACCACACTACAGCAAAAAGTTATAGGACACAAAAGAGATTACTGGGCTACTTTTCCCAAAGGTGTATTTCAAAATGACATCAGCAGGCTTCCCAAAAGTAGGGTAGGGGTGGGTTTGGGGGGTCCCATTAACAAAAACACACACACTCACACATGCAGGTTTATTTTCCCCTTATACAACACAGATGACTACCCCCACAGTCAACAGATACACACCACAGAGTCTGTAATGCTGAATACCAGGGGAAATTTCTACAGTGAATGATTTTTCACATCAGTTTGTAGCATTTTGTGGGGGGTAAAGCCTCAGGCCCCTTTGCCACTGTCACCTTCCACACACAGTATGTGTACTTTGGCATATTATAGTATGTTGTCCTTGGAAAATTGTGTTTTCCCATCCAATTTTTCAAACATACGGGGAAAGGAAACCTAATATCTGCAACTGTTGGATATGTATGGTCCAGTTGGCATTCCCTTTTATTTCTGAAATGTGAGTATCCCCAATGACCTTTCAGTATGTTGTTGCAATTGCCTTCATTTCTGTAAGTGTGGCATCCCCTTCTGTAGAATGTATCCATTCCAGGTAGACTCCAGGGATGGTTTCCCAACACAAAAAACTGTTTCATATCTGTAGATCAGTTGGAACAAACTGTACAAGGATGTGTACTAGGTGATTGTTTTGCCTAATACATGGTACAGCAGAGATATTCAGACATAGGGTTTTATACACGTGATGTTTTTTTCCCAAACTGTCAGGTGGACATTGCTCACATGTTCCTGAACACAGGGTGAACACTTTTTCCCTTTTGTGGTAAAACCCCAAATATTCATGGAGTGTTATGCCATTCGGGGGAGGACTTTTTGGTTTTTGTATCCAGTTCAGCCCCTTTGGGTCTGGGCAGGGGATCCCATATTTTACATCCATCCATGACAGTAGGGCCCTTTTTTTTGGGGGCAATCCCCTTTTACAGATTCACACAAAAGCAGCAGACATTCCCCCTATTGTTGGGGCAGGTTTGTAGCCACCCATATTTTGTTTGCAGCCAGGATGCACAACATTCCATGCTCCCCTCTTTTTTTATATCCCCCCAACATTTGATACATTCTCTGATACTTTCCCTATAGTTATCACCTCATCACAGCTGTTTTTTGGTTCCACAGTTCATGCAGTTGGACATGATGGACATGTTTTTTGGTTTGTCCACAGGGCCCCAACATTTTTATTTTGTTTTTATATGAATAACAAAATAGGAGCAAATTTACAATTGTGGGTGTATGTGCTGCTTAGTGGAGTATTTTAATTAATTGCAGCATTGACACCAGGCAAGATCCAAGCTATAAATAAATTTTCTTCCTGTCCTAACTTATATTTTTGGAACGGGCCCCAAAATGGGATAGATTGTCGAAGGATGCTTCATTCACCAAAAGATTTTTCAGTGTATCAAGTTTATATTGTTAAGGGATGGGGCCTTTTTAAATTTGATAACCCGGGGCTCCCCCTTTTTACCCCTTTAAAATCCAAAAGTGAAAGTTTTGCATGAGGAGTAAATTGTGTTTTGAATTTGCAGAAGCATATCAGGCTGGAATTTTCCCAGAAGTGGTCCAGACAGCGGGGCCGGTATGGGGTGGACCAGGTGGTGCAGTGTAATAAATATGTTGCAAGTATGCTTCTGGAAGAGCCTCATGTTGATCAAAAAAAACCAGAATGGTTAAGTAGGGTGAATTTTCCAAGGGAAAGGTTATTTTCAGCCCAAGACATGGGTACATACATGCTGGTTTACTAATTCTATTGAACAGGGAGAAACAGTTGCAGGTTTTGTGAATTGGGAAAAAGTCACACATTTATCATGGTTGTGCTTCTGGCAGAGGGAGCTGAAAATAAAAATGTGGGTTGTTACACTAGTTGTAAACATTTGGTACAAAATGGGTGCACTGGAAAAATCCACAGAGAATCATGAAAATTTTGGTTTATAAAGGGGTCACCCTACCAACAGTCAGATTAAAAAGGTTATTTCCAAGGCAGTAGCATTAATCAGAAAAATACCTTTTACTACAGTGTCTTTTTAGGGCAAAATCATTTCTGTTTCCAAAAAAAGAGCAATGTGGGGGCCCCGAAGTTCCAATAGTTCCTTTTAAATTTTTTTTGATATTTCCAATTCATGTCACCATACAAATTCAAAGGGCACATTTTCCGGGGATTTTCCCTCAGAGGAATACTTTTCTTTAAAGCATTGTATTTTGTTAGGGGGGGGTTTCCCGTCATGAAACAGACTTACAGGTACAGGTGAGCAAGGCCTTTGGCAAGGCCTTGGGCCCTTTGGTGTCAACGTGGGCCCTTATTTGTACCCATCCCAACGCCATACAGAATTCCCCTGGGTGGGGTGGTGGCTGGTGTTCATGCCCTACTTTCTATCAGTATTTTCATGGGGGATTCAGGGTGCTCTTGCAGGGACACACCCATCCCCACTCATCTCACTTTGTATTCTCAAGGGGGGGTAATTGTAAATTTCCCAACAGCAGGGGTAAGGAGATACCTGTTGGGTTTGGGTGGTGGGTTTTGTTTACACATTATATACAAAACTGGGGCTTCCGTTATGCTTTTTCAGAAATCAGCCATTTCCCAAAACTCAGTCCTATCACCTTTTGATCTGCCCCAGATGAAATTGGATTCCCTACTAAGCCCCAGATAATGTATGCATACCTTTTGACAACCAATTTCCATTTCTTTTTCACATTAATCTTATGTCTGGGGGCTTTTCCTGTGTACTGTTTATACTGCCCCCAGTCATGATGCCACCGATGTACACATTTAAAAATAATTTACAATGCTTCTGCCCATTGGTTTAGGGGGAAGCTTTATTCAGTTTAGGATTGGCCCTGTTTCCAATAGTGGGGGCCACCAGGTCAAATCAAAATGATACATACTGCCACTTCCACAATATAAAACCCCACCAAATAAAACACTACCTGATTTAAAACATGCTAAATCACCTTTTTACACCCAGGATTGTGCCCACTGGGTTTTACCTACAAATTTTTTACTTCACAGGAGGGGGCACACCTGACTGTTCTACATTTCTAATAGGATTTGGGGCCCCCTGACTGTTAAATTGCATCGATTTTTGGGGGGGCCCCAACTGTTTTTCTAACCCCAAATGGGTTTGGGGGCACACCTGTGTTCTACATTTTTCTAATACCCTGACTTTTCACTTTCTACCATGATTTTGGGGACCCTAGCAATTTTCTTTCAAGGGTTGGGGGGACCTGTGTTTTTACATTTTTGGTTGGGGGACCCCTGACTTTTTCTAAAATTGGGGGACATTTTTCTCATTTTTCCCAAATTGGGGGACACCGATTTTTACATTTTTATGGATTGGGGCCACTGCTGGGTTTCCCCTTCACACAATTCCCTTTAGCTACTTTTTTAAATTAGAAATTTCACACCTACCTTTAAAATTTGTTTCTGTTGGGGTCCCCTTTATTCGACCTTAGGACAGCCCTTTTTGGGTTTTTCACAGGGTTTAGTTTGGGGTTCCTCATTAGTTTGGGTTCTTCCCTTCCCCAAAATTTCCCTGAGTGGGTTTTGAGGGTTTCTTTTTTTTTTTTTTTTTTTTTTTTTTTTTTTTGGGGGGGGGGGGGGGGGGGGGGGGGCCGGGCCCCCCCCTGCCTATGGGGGCCTTCTTGGGCCTCCCCTTTTTCCCCGCCCCCCTTCCTTGCAGGGCCCCCCATTTCCCCTTGGGGGGTTTGGGGGCCC
>NW_025055996.1:0-8148 GCF_019279795.1 Protopterus annectens | reverse complement strand
AATTTGGATGTATGGAGAACATATTAAGCTCATCTTCCAGTTTGGCGGCCTTGAGGTGAGCCTTGTTGTGTCACTTTGATGTAGATTGATTTACAACTTCCACACTGAGACTCTGCCTATGCGGTAGCTGGTCTAAATGGGTGGAAGACAACATGGCACTTGCACTAACTAGGATGCTCTCTGTGGCTTTAAACCATGTCTAGAGGAAACTGCACAGATCATCACCATTTCTCTAGGGTGTGAGAGAGAGCTTGAAGGGCGGAGTGGAGTTTCCTTTGTTTAAATTCTTGACGCATTATGGTTTTGCTATGTCACAAGATTTGTCAGTTTGGCATTACCTAAAAAGGCACTATGGGGTGTGGACAAATGTTTTAACCAATGGCCCGGAAATCTCTCCTCACACAGCCCCAGGTAAAAGAGTAGTTTTGTTAGGTTAGAGTCAGGGAATTCAACAACTGTGCACCAGCAACAAATACAAAGTAACAAATTACACAGTAATGACACTACCTGGAAAGCACTCTCTCAAGGAGTGCAGATCTCAAGTAATAATCAGCCTTAAAAACATGATGCGATGTGGGAGTCTCTTTTAAAATGATCTAAATTACAAGAAATCAACAGTGAATAAAACAAACATAAAAGCAGTAGTATGCTAATAAAGTTAATTGAAGTACAAAACAATGGAAATAAACCTCTTATCTCACCACTAAAGGATAGAGCAAGAATTAATTCAAGACCCTCTCAGAGTATGGGAAGAATGCCAAGCAGATAGGAACTCCCCGACAAAATGAGAAGAAAACAATTTATAGTAAGGAGGTTTACTCAAGAGCAAGCCACTGGTTTTGCAGTGTGGGCACTCAGTATCATAGGATCCTATATATGGAAAACAATAAGCGTTGAGAAAAGTACTTAAATATAGCAAACAATAGAGAATAACAATAGAAAGAGGGGAGGAAAGAACTTTTGAGAAAGGCCAATTCTGAGTGGATAAAGAGACAGCAATCTCTGACCAAATGGAGTTAGGTTAATTTGAGCAAGAAGGGAAGTGGATGATGAGCTTATGCTTGGTCCACAAGGGCAGCTAAGATTTAGTATTTACCTATGTACCTGCTTGAAAGATCCCAGATTGTATCACTTAAATGCAGAAGCAGGAGACACAGACTTTTACAAAAACCACAACAGAGGGAAAGGGTGTATGAGGGAGTTGGAGTAAAAATTCAAGATGCAAAGCAGAGTAGCTAGAGGGGTCAAATCAGGAAATGAAGCCACTATTGGGCTCTGTGAGACTTCCCAGAACACCTGTAGCAAGGTACAGTTCTCTTAGTGTCTATGACTCTGAGCTACAGCTCAATGACCCCAAAGTAGGTTAGAACTTCAGAGAAACTTTAGATTTTACAGTGGGGCAGGGAAGGGTCTGTGACAGACACACCAGAACAGGAGAGAGAAAACATGTAGTAAAGTAAACAGAAAGGACATTTTTGGATGCCACTTTGGGAGAATTAAATAGATTTAGCAGAATAAAAGACTCTAGCAGTAAAGAAACTGGAATTAAAACATCTGTAAAAGCAATGAAGCACAAATCTTGCAACAGAGTTTGTAATACTGCTACTACTCCAACCACTATAGTTGAAGGCACCAGAATATGCAGAAATTTACCGGTAACACTGTGTGAAAAAAATTTAATAATAGATGACTAAACAAGGCTCAAATCTGGAAGTAGTTCACAGTTCTGGTGCAACTGTGAAGTTCAAAATTTAAAGCAGCTTGCTTTTACAAATATTATAATATTGATAAGGAAGATAGAGAAGTGCAGTTATAATGTGTACATAAAATGATGTTAAGATCTTGCAATAATTCAGTTTTCAAAAAGGAAACTTGCAAATTAAGCTACTACAAGACTAAGTTTTAAGAATCAAAATTGGTAATGGTTCAAACAAAATAACTTTGACTTTTTAAATAAAACATGGAAAAATCAGAAAACTACAAGAAAAAGCAGTCTCACTACATACAGGTCACTATAAGAGCCATTGATAACATTTAAGTTACAAAAATAGAAATAAAAACTTTTCTTCCCTTTTTTTGATGAAAGCTTGTTTCTCCCACAATTTTAAAATCTTCAGAATTTGGTAGTAGATATTTAAAACAATCTTCCTCCACCTATATAAGGCAGATCTTATAAGGAGCAAAAATCAGTTAGTGATGCTGTGTACAGTCAGAAGCTTCAACGACTGTTAGGCAAACATTGCAGGTAGCTGGGGCAGGTGGCCTTTTTGGAAATCAATACAAATCTATGTTTGCATGCTATAGAATTTAACAAGTGGGTTAGTAAAACCAGAAACAGTGGATTGAGTGCACAACTTATTTGGAGTCAGTGAATTGTTTATATAGGGAGAAAAGGAAAATCCCTTATTTGTGGAGTAAGGTTGGGAAGTATAAAGCTCAATGTATTCTGCCTGGAATGGCAACGTAAACATTATAGGGATGCTGGAGAGTAGCTTGTACCAGAGTAAGTATGTTTGTAGATGGAAGTTTATTGGAGAACTAATAGGGTTGCAGATGTTACATTAAAAGTACACATGGGGCTGGATTCAAGCGTAAAGGCTCTTCAAAAGACTCACACTACAAAAACTGTGTACTTGCAGAGCTGTATAATGCTTGCACCGACAGCATGCTGATTTGTTATTCCAGTAAGTGGCTCTACACATAGTGTATAGAGCTGTGCAAACTACTATAAACATCACAACATGCTAACTAACTGCATAAAGCAGCCGGGCCTTGTATGCCTACCAACAAATTCAAGATGGCAGAACTACTCAACAAGGTATAAAACAATCATGCATACACTTGGAGTGCAGCCTTCTGCCTTGTATTTCAAAACCTATTGGAATACAGCCACAGAAACTACTACACTGGAAGGAAAGAGATATTAGGGGCTGGTGCTGCTCTTCTGTATGTGTATGTACAATAGGCTCAAGTCTATGCTTAACTGCATGTTGCTGCTGATAGACCTTGTAGAAGGAGTATGAGAATTATTTAGATCACATTTAACTTTTCATGAATCTGCATGGGTGGAAATAGTTTGAGCACTGAAATTGTAGACAGAAACACACCTCCAGGAATTCTGCAACCTCTGTCATCCTCACCTGAGATCGAGGGCAAACCCAGGGTAACCTTGAATTCCATAATGGAGACCATTTTTTGTACAACTGCTTAAAATATTAGATTTACAGGAGCCTTTCAATGACCCACAGTGGACATGCTGTGGATGTCACAACCATCCTACACCAATTCCATTATATTTTCCATACACAACTAAAATTATACTGACTTTGATCTAGGTTACTCACCACAAAATGAGTAAAAATCATCCACAAAACAATCTAAAAAGGTGATAAAACCAGAGTAAGCTGAGCTTCCATCCCAGGAAGCTGTGTCTAAAATCAATAACAATGTGCAAAAACTAACTTGTCATAACTAATATTTGCACTCAAAGTTGCCACTATAGCCATGCTAGAATATTGTCAATAATAATTACCTTAAAAACTGTTGTTTTTAAGAATGTCGCTAAATTGAATATATACATATTCATGGGTTCATAGGTTCATGGGTAGATACCCCAAGGCTATCTGCCCTGGGGCATTATGCAAACCTAGCTTAAAGTTTGTATTTAGCTTCCGCACACTCCCTGATTAAGATACATCCCACTGTGCCTCTGTAAAGTTAGGTCACAGAAGATGGGTACAGGCTGACGTTCGCGATGACCAGGCGTTCTCTCGTGGGTTCTGTGTGTTAAAAATACATATTATATATGGTAGAACAAAGTTTTAGACAAAAGTAACATACTTGACATATAACTATTTAAGGGCATAGTGCTGGGAGTATATTTAATGTGGTAATAGCATAGGTTGATACTAACTTGCCAATTATAGTGTTTTTAAAATTGGTACAAACTGTTTTGGGGACAGGGCTTCTTTAAGCTTTGAATGGCTTTTAACTTGTTTTTGTACTTTGAAAAAAAAGCTAGGAACATCCCTAAGCGAAAGCAATGTTACGTTTTGGGCATCTGTTTTTTATAATAAGAACAAGTTTTGGATTATACAGGTTTGAATTGTGGTGTCAGCTTCCAGGTGATTTCTTGTGGTTCCAGTTCTTGCTTGTTTTGGGGGTCACAGAAGGTGCCCTTTAAAGATTAGTTTACTGTGCCTCTGTCTAGCTTAGGGACACAGAAGAGATCCCAGGGGTGAATTTGCGATTTCCCCATCCACTGGCGTCCAGATTTTTGCTTGAAGAGGGTCAGCGAGGGGGCTATGTCCTAACACATGAATTGGGATTCTATTCAGAGTGAGGGGAGCCGCTGGGAAATGAATCTGTCCTTCCAGCATGTCCTATTTATTTTTGCTGAGGTTTTAAAGTCCATGGAGCGTGTAGCTCTAAGGGACTTATGGATTTTTTGAGGTGGAGCATGTCTATTAATTCTAGGAGTTTGACCTTGGCTTTTGTACATCAGGCATAGATAAGCCTCTGAGTATAGCTTAGTAAGCAAATGAGTAGAGCTGGAGTTTCTTTTAGTGTTCGAGGCTGCATGGGACATCTGTTTGTAGCCCGCATGATCCTCTTTAGCGAGGTAGTACTTTTGGGGTCTCTCCAGTTGCTGCAGGTGTCAGGTAAGGTACATCCCAAAAGGGGGCATTGTGATTCAAGGTATGGGCCTGATGAGTGGCAGGTAGAGGGGCTGGCAATGACCTCTCTTGATCTAGATGCTGAACCCTTTTATGTGGTGATAAGGTGGGCTATATAAGAAGGTCTTTCTAACCACACTTTGTAGCAGCGTGAGTTATCAAAGGAGATTACCTATCTCGTTACCAGTCCCAAATCTCTAATTACTTCAACTTCCGTACTTAATGGATTACCACCTATGTGTGGTAATTTGTGGGTACCTTGTTTTTTCCCAAAGGGGATGGGCTATGCACTTTTAGCATTTAGCTTGAGGGCCCGTTAGCTCTGGCACCAACATCCGTCTCTGTGAGACCCACTTTTTGGAGGATGCTTGTGTCAGCTGGAGGTTCGATTATGGCCCCAGTTTGCAGTCATCTGCAAGCACATTTGCTCGCTCTCAATCCCCACCTGTGTTAACCCTGAACCTCAGAGAGAGAGTATATACCGAACAAAGAGGTCCCAGAACTGAGCCCTGGCAGGGACACCACTTGCTTAACTGGTTTGGATTGGGACATGGCACCTGCAATTCTGACCATGTGGGTTCCTTATCTTTGAGACCAGTTTGCAACAGCCATCTTGTGATATAGGGGAGTTGATATTTAAGCTGAATAGCTTATTTATGATACCAGTGCAGGTTGTGCGTCGAGAGGCTTTTGCGAGGTCAAAAGGTAGGCTGTGTGGACCACCTTGCCCTCCATCTATGGCTTTGGTAACTGTTTCAAAAGAAATCAACTAGGTTTAAGAGGCAGATCTTGCCCATAACAAAGCTAGATTAGGTAGGGTCCAGTGTCTGGGAGGCTCCCAATGTCTTTGTTCATGAGTTCCATGATATGCTGCTCCATAGCTTTTTACAGACTGAACTAGATCAGGAGAAACGCTATGGGGCCGTGATAGTTCAAAGGGGTCTGTTGTGGCACCACCTTTGTGGAGTGCAAAGGACTTGCATATGTATCACGCTCATTCTTGCTGGGTACATATGCTTGCCTTAGTAGGGCTAAGGTTTAACAGTGACTTAATGCTTGAGGGGTTCAGTTCTTCTTGGAACTTGTGTAAGACACAGCCTGGGACACTGCATCCATTCCATAGATGCTATGTTTTAAGCTTTGGAGAGAGGGCAGCTTTCACCTGTGTGCATCTGTGTAGTCAGGGAGGTTACATTCAGTTGGGATAGGCATTTGCTCCTTTGGGGGGAAGGGGAGGAGAAGTTTGCACTGAATCTGTCTGTTTAAGTTTAGTTTAAGAACTATCAATTGGTTGTGTTTAATAATAAAATAAAATTTAATTAATTAAGTCCAATAATACAATTAAGGAAGTAGGGGAATAGGCAAATGTATAAAAGGAAATTACTTTTCCACTTATAGTTGTCTTGATAAAGCCTGGGAGAGCCGGGTAGCTTGACAATATTTCCTGTTCTCAGTTTTGAATATGTTTTTATCTGTGAGTACAAAAGTGGAATAAAGGAGTCTCTTTGGAATTGCATTATCTGTTTAGGTCCTTGTGACAGTTGCTCTGGTCATTGAGCTGTTGTTTTGGAACATGGTGCTTTTTCACTGATTTGCTGTCTTGTTCAAGTAGCATGGCCGAGAATCCAGGCACAGAGTAGTTTTAACAACACTCAGCTATTTTGAACATTGATGACGAAGTCGAACGTCCTGATGACGCGCCCGTCACTAGAGGGGAGTTCAAGCAAAGTAATCTGTCTGCTTTCTCAGTTGAGTGGACTTTTGCTCAATGAAAGCAGTAACGCTACAACAGGATTTACCGCCCAACCAACAAATTTAAAGGTTAACAATGAACCTTTGAGGGATATTCCTGTACCTGTGGTAAAACAAAAGGAAAACTGTTTCAGACCTTACAACCGATGATGTTCACTTGAATCTTGTTATTCAACACATGAACAGCAGACAAGAGGGGTTATAGTTTGGCATAAAACAAGGAGTGTTTGCAGTGATTTCAACCTCAAAAGAATTGGACTAGCAAACACTATAGATTTGCTGAGAGGAATTTGTAAGTAGTAGTAGAATTATAAATGCCAACAACATGGCTAGGCAACGTAGTAGAATTTAACAACAAACTTTATGCTTTTAAAACAAACTCAGCTAGAAATAGAGTATTTAAATAGGTGTATCGAAGTTAAGACACTTACCGAAGGGCTGCATAACAAAATGCCGAATAATGCACTTCCAGGTTCGAATTTATTTAAAGAAATTTCAGATTTGTACAATAAAACAAGCCTGGAATTGCTGAAAATTATGGTAGCAGATTATGAATGTAAATCGGATGCACTTCTGGTTGACATTGATTCCCTCAATGCCAGCATTACCGACAATAGCAACTTTATGGGTATAAAAAGAGATTATGAAAAAACATTTAGTGAGGTAGACAAGCATTGTGATAGAATTGTGCAAAGGAAGATCAGGAAGCTGGAAAGGGACCTGCAGGACTACAATAATGGTGTAGCATACATTTTTTCCAAAGGAACTGATAGGTCCTTTCCTAGGAAACAAAATTATGGAAATATACCTAGAGGGGTACGTAATGACTGGTTTGAAGGGTATGATGTTCAAAATAATTCCTATACCCTGAAAAGAGGAGGAAAACCACCCTACAAAGTAAATCAGGTGGAGAATCAGGTTTTTCAACAAGCCCCAGGGAGACAAACATACAGAGAAGCGAATCAGTCAGCCCAGGGGTGGAGCAAATTCAGGAGATAGTTGCTCCAGGGTCTTTTCCAGTGATAGAAACAATCCAGTTGCCATCCTGCACAATGGTAAAGCAGGGTAACTTCTCTATTTATAATTACACCGAGGTACAGGTGAATAACTTGTTTTTTGAATTACTTAAAAAGGGTTTCCACTATGTACCTGAGAAACCCATTAACATCCCAAAAACTATTTTGGATTTGAAGTTGTTCACCAGAAACATGAATTTAAATATTTTCTTTAAAGGTGAGCAGAAAGTTAACAATCCCCTTCAAAGAGCAAGTACTTTTAACCCACCACTCCACCCTATCTTAAAAGTTTTTGAGGACATGGTAGAAACTGACTTTAGAAGTTTTGCAACAAACAAAATTGAGCACAATGCGAAGAATTTCACAAGGGAACATTTTGAAACCATAAAACTCTTCAGAAAAGAGGGAATTAGATCAATGAAACCAGACAAAGGTGGTGGGGTGGTTCTCATGTATAAACATGAGTATGAAGCACACATTTCCAATATTTTACACGACACTGAAAAATACTCAGAGGTTTCCATTAATGAAAGAAATGTTGCATATGCAAAAATTAAATTCATGCTTAATGACCATTTGATGCAGGGAGCCCTAAATGAAAAACTATTTAATTACCTTTATGTGCACAAACCACTAACGCTAATTATATTTGGCATTCCAAAGGTTCACAAAGGCCTGGACCCCTTTTAAAATTTTTCCAAGGG
>NW_025055995.1:0-8348 GCF_019279795.1 Protopterus annectens | reverse complement strand
CTGTTCAAAAAAGAAGCCAAAAAAGGAATTTCCCTTTAAATTCAGAGGGGACAGGGTTTTGCAGTGGAAGCTTTGACCCCTTTAGACCCTGAGATATAGTTTCTGGGTCAGCAGCAGGGCTTTATATAGGAATTTATGGGAACCGGGACCTGCAGTATCTGTCTGGCTTGCAGGGGGTAAAGAGTCAGGGACAGGCCGATCAAAAATACATCATCTACAATTGCCCAGAACAGGTGGAATAGCAAGGGTCTGTGTTGAGGAAGTAGCAAAAGTCTCTGAGCCTTTTCTTAGATTGGTTAATAATCTTGGCTCTCCCAGGAAATGCTCCTCATGGTATGGCGGGCTTCCTCAACAGAACAATCCTCAGAAGAGAAGCTGAAGGAATGGATTCTTCAGCATCGAGTCCCTCATAGGGAAGCCATGGAATAAGAATCAGAAGAAATAGAAACCTGATCAGAAGAATGACTCATTCTTCGCTTCCAGCTTTCTATCAGAGGGGATGGAACCCTCATCAGGGTAATTAGGTCTTCGCCATTTTAAGCATCTGTTTTTAGGGCATGAAGTCTGAGCAGGAGAATGCTGTAATGTTTTGTCTTTAGAGCTGCTTTCTTAGTCTTTGCCTTTGAGCCGAAGATGGCTTAACATATAGTTGTGTAGTCTGTTATACCGCAGAAGCCGGCGTCGTCGCAGCAGCTCTGGACCCACCCTTGAGGAATGATTTCTGAGTGTCCAATACCTGAGTATCCAGAGGCCCAGCCTGCCCACGCGGGAGCGTCGAAGTCAGCCTGAGGTGAAGGGTTCAGGGCTGCGTGAAAGCCACTGAGAACCGGCGACTGGCCTTAACGGGATCTGTAGTCATCGGGTTTTGGGACTCCTGGATGCCTATCCTTTCTCGTCCGCTAAATCGTCAGCTGTTCTGCATTATATATACTAAATCTTCGCCAAAAGTAATGAATGCAAAATTGAACCGACGCTAATATACAAGCACAACGGTACAAACTGACAGCTAAAGTAACGCTAAAATTGAAATACCATTTGTAATAAGTAACAAAAAGTATGGGGAGTAGCTCAAGTTGTTGCTGCAATGCTGCCATATCCATGGATGCTCTAGACTGAAGACTGATAGCATTATGTATTGTAGTGGAATGAGCTTGTAATGGTTTTGATAAGGTGATGCCCAATTTGTTTTATATATATATATATATATATATATATATATATATATATATATATATATAGGTATATGGGTATACACACACACACACACACACACACACACACACACACACACACACACACACATATATATAAAAGATATACAATATAGAGTGATTTTGGCAACAGGTTTTCCTTGTTTTATGGCAGAAAAAGAAACAAATAACTGGTTAGTCTTTCTGATATTTTCTGTCCAGTGCAGGTAAAATTAATTCCCTGTGAACATCCAATAAATGCAAAGTGTATTTGCCTTTCTTAGAAAATTGGGGGAAGAATACAGACAAGTTAACAGACTGATTAATATTAATCTCTGAAACAACTTTAGGGAGAAAGGTAGCATTAGTTCGTAAAGTGACCCTGTCGTTGCAAAATATCAAGTAAGGCGGTTTTGAAGATAAAGCCTAAATCTCTGAAATTTTTCTGGTAGAAGCAACGGCTACTAGGAAAATAGTTTTCCAGGAAAGAAACTTCAGGTCACATTTATGCTCCATGGTAAATATCATTCACTAGCTTATTCACTGTTGTTTCTGTTTCCAGTTTTATGCATTGCAATTGTACTTGCATTTTATTTGTTCCTTTTCTCTGTTTATGTTCATAAGCCCACACGTAGGTACTATACATACCTGAGCAGGCTATACAGCTGTCTAGGGCCTATCTGCGCCTACGCACCCAAGAAAATGTGATTATATTTTCTTTCTATTTAACTTTGTGGAGCTTTTCTCTCTGGACCTCCACTGAAACTGGGCTCTTTTCAGGCCCAGTGGACTTTCCCAGTTAACAACTGCAATAAATAAATAAATCATTTAGCTGCAGGCTCAAGGGGGTTGAGTAAGTTGCTGCAGAAATTGAGTAAGGTCGCTACAGGGAGGCTGCAGAAGAACAGAGCCTTGCAAAAAGGTTCTGCATAGCTTGCGGGAGGCACGAAATGTGAAATCCCCGTGAATTCGGGATATCGCCTACCCAGCTGGACTTTCACTGTGGAGGAGCTAGCTCCTTCTTTAAAAAGTAAGGCTAAAAATTTGAGGATACTACACAGTAAGCAAATCTTTTCTATTTACTGGAGTACAGTTTACATGTAGATGGTTTATGGGAAGACAAAAGTATCTGATGGACTGGAGAGGACAGCATAGGCTGTCTGGCTTCTAATGGAATTAGAGAAGCCAGGCTGTCAGCTTGAGGTTCAATATGTCTGGATGGATCATGCCTGTTGGGTGTGACAGGACGTCTGGAGTCGGATTCAGAATCCACAGTGGGTGGAGTAAATGAGGCCAAAGGTAGGACAACCAAATCTGTCGAGGCCAAAAGGTCCAATGAGGGTAACTTTGCTCTTCAAAATGGCAGCTTTCTGCAGGAACTTGGACATTAATGGGGTGTTGGGTAGGCATAAAACAGGCCAGGGGGCCAATCGTGAAGAAGAGCATCCCTCAGTGACTCCCTCTGTGGGGGGATCAGGACAAAGTAGCTGCTTTAAGGGAGAAGTGAAAAGATTGCAGCAAGGCTGGCCCCACTGATGAAAAATTATCTTCCGTCACATTCCTGATGAGAGACCATTCGTGAGGTAGAAGAATGCACCTGTTCAGCTTGTCTGCTATAACAATGGATTTCCCCAGAATATGCATTGCTAGGAGAAAGCGGGTGGATGAGTTTGCCACTGCCACACTCTGAGTGCTTCACGATACAAGGGTAAGATTTGGTCCTCCTTGTTTGTTGAATGCATCAAACTACTGACATGCTGTCTGTCTGAACTGTAATCGTCCATGAGGGAAGAACTTCTTGAAAGACCTGCAACACTAAAACGACTGTGCTCATCTCTAGGACACTGATATGCAAATTGGTCTCTTAGGGGGGTCCAAGTGCCTTGGACTGTTTTGCCCAGGTAATGTCCCAACCACCCTAACTGTGAAGTGTTCATGGTCACTATGGCCTTGGGCTGAGAAGGAATGAACGGATGGCCTTGTAGAACCTACTCTGATTGAATCCACCACCAGAGATCTCTCTTGCAAATTTGAGTAATATGTATCAAAGCTGACGTAGATTAAAAAAGTATTGACCACTGTGTTGTTAGCATTCACTGTAGAATCCTCATAGAAAATCTTGATAAAGGTACTTGAGTTATCGCCACTGCCACTGATCCCAGAGCCTGAAGGACTAAGTGGGCTTAAACCTTGGTACTGTAGATTATCTTCCTGACCTGTGTCCTTAAGGTATGAACTCTTGAGGCCATCACTGATTTTGTGTTGAACACTGCTCCTATAAATTCCACATTTTGAGTAGGTTCCAAAAGAGGCTTTTCTTAGTTTATGGTAATCCCTAGATGACAGCATGTCTTAAGAACATGACCTCTTGCTTCTATTACCTGATGCCTGGCCGAGGAAGTAATGAGCCAGTCGTCGAAATATGGAAACACCTAGAATCCTCACAGTCTCAAGTGAGCTGCTACTACTGCCATGCATTTGTTAAACACTCTTGAGGCTGTGATGAGACCAAAGTGCAGAGCTCTGAACTGGTAATGACTGGCACCCAGCCAGAAGCACAAGTACCTTCTGCTGCCTGCTCATCTTTATGTGACAGTACACATCCTGAAGGTCTATCAAGCACATACAATCGTCCTTTCCCAGAAATGGGAGTACAGACTGAACTGTGACCATCCGAAAATTGGTGCATCAAACTGACTTGTTCGAGTTGCTAAGATCCAGGATTGGTCTCCAGTCCCGTTTCCTTGGCACTAAAGAATCTTGAGTAAGTTCCAGATTCTATCTGGTCTAGCGGGACCTATTGGACGACTTTTTTCTAGCAGTTTTTGTATTGGAAGTAGTGCTGCTTGTTCCCTCTGACAGGGTGGAACACTGAGAATTTTTCTTGAGGTTGAATGTGAAAAGGAAAAGGGTATTATATAACCTCTGGAAATGATCCTCTAGCCAGGCTCTCTGGTGCAAGGATAAATGACCCCTGACTGCCTCCATAGGTAGACAACTGAGTCTCCTTTCAGGAGTGCTGGAAGGGTCTTCTATCAAAAAATGAATCTCTAGACCCTTGGGTTGCAGGCCACCTCTGCCACAAGGGTCGCATCTACCACTGAAGTTCCCCCCTCTACCCCTGGGAGAACTCCTCCATGTGTGCTGGAAAGGACCCTAGGCCTTCCTGAAAGTACAGTTTTGTACCTACCATAAATGTAGATGTTCGAGTGTTCACCCTGCTGCAGTCATCACACTTGGGTTATCCTGTTGTCAGGCTGTCCCGTCCAGTCGGTCGGAAATTCCAAAGTCTTTGGTCCAAGGCAGTTGGTTGTATCACCCTTTCCCTGACGTGCCAGTGCGTACCAGGGTATATATAATGCAACCAATGCAATTTCTTCAGTGTTTTTCTGCCCCAGATGTCAGGTGCCCCAAAAAGGTGGACAGAATTAGTACCAAATGGAGTGAACACTGCACAAACACAAAATCCCTTTCCAGCTATAAGCAAATACATCAGTAAGGCATAGAAGAGATTTAGCCAGTAGATCCACAGAAGAGAGGGATGGAGGGAGAGGTGCCTGGACTGCAACAGAGATGAACACTCGATCATCTACATATTTTCTATGGTAGGTACAAACTGTACTATGTTCATCGTGGTTACCCTGCTGTGCAGTCATCACACTTGCAATAACCCAAAGCTAAGGTAGGGGAGGTATCATAGAGAGGTTGAGTGGAGGCAATAAGGCCCCCTAGAACTGCAGTGGTGAAAGGTCACGCATCTGGACTTAGAGTAAAGAGGAGTAAGGATAGTGTTTTGGTAAAGGTGTACTGATACCAGACTCCAAGTTACAGCTTCTAAAATTTCCTTGGTTGGAACCCCTGAGAAAGGCTGTAGAGGTAGCTGTTGCCCTGTAGAGTGGGATCTAATGGTAGCAGGAACTGGTTTCCCCGCATGATGGGTATAGCAGAAACTTATGCAATGACCTATCCATTTAGAAATGGTTTGCTTACATATAGCCTTCACTTGAGAAGCTGTAGTATAGATTCACAAAGAGCTGGTCAGTTTTTCTGAAAGCCTTGAAGTTGTCCAGAAAACCAAGTAGTAAACTAAGGTTGCTATTGTGAATGTCCAAGGAATGCAGGAGTCTCTCACTGTTCTTGTGGATTGGGGAAGAAGGTGGGTAAGTGGATTGTTCATTTAAAAGCGGCACTGGAAACCACCTTAGGCATAAAGGAAGGATTAGTTCAGAGAAACTCTGTCTTGATGAAAAATGAGGAAAGGTTCCACTGCCATTATTAGTGCCTGTAGCTCTGAGACTCTCCTAGCTGACGTTATTGCTAGAGCAGGGCAGATCTTCCACACGATAGGAGACTGAAGATCTGCAGAGAAAGCTGGTTCAAAGGGAGGTAGCAAGTATAACTTTTTCCAGAACAAATTTGAGGTCCCATGTAATTGGTGTAGGAGCTCTTTCCTGGGTGAGTCTACGTTTTGCCCCTCTGGAGGAACTGCCCTTTAGAAGAGGATGTGAAAATAAAGGTGGGATCTGTGTATAAATGAGTGAGCTGAAATAGCTGAAGCATGGATTTTGAATTGAGGAAAAGGAAAGTCCTTTGTGCAACATCTCAGCTAAATACTGAAAGAATGTGAGGCTGAATTGTGTCTTGGCCTTCTTAGCTTGGTTCCAGGCACAAAACCTTTTCCATTTGTCCCGAATAAGCCTTCCTGGTGCTTGGCCTCCTGAGCTTCCAGAATAACATCCAGAACTGCCGTGAAAGAGGAGCTGGTTGGATGTTTAGTTGATTTCTGCCATGCAGCCAGATTTAAAAGTTTTGAGCTGGCTGTGAAGAATCTGTTTGTTTTGTTGTGTGAGCAAATGAAGGTATTTGAGGCAATATCCATGGTGGGCTGTGGGCCATATTTTTCTCAATAAGCGGATATTACCAGTGCTGGGCGTGTGACCAGTCTGGGGACTATGTGAGAATCAGTCGGGTCTCCTCACTTTTGAAACCTTCAAAGAACCTCCTTTGTGAGGAGAGGTAATGGAGGGAAGGCATATGCTGTCAGGTTTTTCCAACTGGAAAGAGAGGTAGGCCCACTTTCCAAGCTTGGATGGTGAAAACATGTCCTTGTACAAAATTTCGGCCAGTTGGTAGTTCTGAGGACTGGCAAAACAGGTCTATGCTCGGAAGGCCCCATTTTTGAGTTGTTATCATTGCAAATATTTGTGATCCAGTTTCCCCACTGTGGGGATCTTTTGATGTTTCTACTGAGGCTCGGTCTGCCAATGTGTTCTTCTGTCCTGGCAGTGAATTGGAGCTTGTAACTGACTTGAAGTAGGCCAGTGCTGTGTTCCATAAGATCATTGTTTGCCTGCATAGAGGGCAAGGGAATGTGCTTACCCCGCTTGTTTGTTTATGTACCACATTACCAGTGGTTTTGTCAAGTCCTTTATTGCAAGTTGTCCTGGATACTTAAATAGATCCTTGAAGGCTGTCACAGCTTTCTGTACAGCTAGCATCTCTTTTGATTTATGTGAAGATACCTTCTTTGATCCTGCAGTCCATAGGCCTTTGAATGTACATTGTCTCTGCTACCATGTGCCCTGCCCCCAGGCTTAGCATGGTCCGCTGGAAGCATCTGTTGTGATAGTTTGCCTGGCTGGGGGCAAGGTGAAAGGCTGACCTCTTGTTGAGGTGACATGCCTGTGACCACCATTACAGGAAATTCCTGTTGTAGGCAGGAATGAGAGATAACATTGTATCGCAAGCTGTAACAATGTGTGTTGAGACCATACTTGACTTTTTAGGTACCACTGTAATTTCCTCATATGCAGCTTTGCAAATGGTATTATTAGTATGCAAGATGCCATAGAAGCCCAAAGCCTGCAGAATTTTTCTTCTTGCAGTTAATTGGGTCTTTGTTGCCATTGTCTTGAAATATTGAGTCAGTTGTAGAAGCGTTTGTCTGGCGTGAAGCATAAACGCTTCTGTCGCTTTTGTATTCAAGCTGGCACCCAGAATGTCATTTTTGTGAGGGTACTAGTTTTGACTTCTTTTCGTTCATACTGTGTACCCACAGGACAGTTTAGTGAAATGCTTTACAAAGGCCAGATGATGTAAGCAGAATGTCTTTGCTTTCTGCTTGGATAAGACAGTTGTCCAGGTATGGATATATTTGAATTCCTCTTTTGTCTGCAGTATGCAATTACTGGGTGCCGTGAAGATTTTGTGAACTCTGGGCGCTTAAAGTAGATAGCCAAAGGGCAGTGCAGCAGAATTGGTAGCCATGTTGAACCTGCAGTAAACGGAGTGTATCTTCTGGCAACATTGTCTGATAGGGACATGCAGGGTGTTATGCCTCCTTGAGGTCCAACGTTACCAGCCATGCTTCGCCTTGCCCAATATGTGGGAAGTAGCTGCTGTGAGTGTTAGCATCTTGAATTTGGGTACTTGTAAGAAGGTGTTTAGAATTGAAAGGTCCAGAATTGGTCTCCAGGCCATTGTCCTTTCTGGCACCCAGAAAGAGTCTTGAGAGAAAATCCTTGGCCTTGGCTCTCGAAGTCTGTACTCCAGTTGAATGGCTCTCATGTCCATGAGAGCTTGTAATTTGTTTTGTGCCTCTGCCCATTGATTTTGTGGCAGGTTTGGACATTCCTTTATCCTTGGCAAGGTATGAAAGTGGAATCTGTATCCCTTTGTGGGAGATACCATGTTTAGGACCCCATTTGTCTTTTTGTAATGATGTGCCAGTTGTGTCTGCAAAAGTAAGCTAATTTTCCTCCCAAGGAGCTGCCAAGAGAGATTTGCTTTGGGAATTTGAAGGGCTGAGTCATTGTGTTTGTCTTCTGCTAGCATGGGCCTCCTTCTGGGTAGCAGTACCTCATCACTAAGCTGGAGGTTTGTAAGCGGCCTTGGGATTCTGACCTCTGCCCCTTGGGCGCCTCTGTATTTGCCCCTCTGTTGATCTGTCAGAAGCTGGAAAGGCACCAAAGTTTTTGTTGGCCAAGGGTTGTTCAGCCGCACTGTAAAAATCCTTGACCTGCCTGCATAGACTTTGCCTTATCCTCCATTTTCTTTAAAACTTCTTCTGCTTTGACATCAAATAAGACATCTTGCTATAAAGATGCATCCAATAATTTTGGCATTTAACATGATCCGGTAGGGTTTGTTCTTTAAAAA
>NW_025055994.1:0-6902 GCF_019279795.1 Protopterus annectens | reverse complement strand
CGCGCATTGTGTGCTCTCAGCTCAACTATTTCCTCACACGCCGTCCTGCTGCTGTGATGGCGTACAGCCCATGCTCGCTGGCCCAATGTACTCCTCCTAAGGCACACCCTCTGCGGCTGACATGGCTCCTCTGGAGCCACCCTCGGTGTATTACCACTGCGCCCGCTTGTCCAGCCTTACAATCGCGGGTTTTGCGATTCAGTATCATCTGCCTCATTTGCATGGCATTGACTACTAACACCCAGTTACCGCTACCGAACACTGCCAATACTCCTTGGCAACCCTTAACCGTGATGTGCCTATGCATACCATGGTGTATTGTGTCTTTGAAGCTGATGTGTATTACACTGCTCTTAAGGACATTGTCATATTATTTCATTGTTTAGCACCTTCCGGATATGTCCTGGGGTTCTGCTGTGTGTTTCGTGGATATACCATCATGTCATTGCTCACGTATGCATGTTTTGACATTCTCTGTGTCTTTCCACTGGCATATGGCAACAGTGTGATACCTGACGCTGACAGCCCGTTCTATGTCATGTTTGGGGTAAATGTAAACCGTTTTTTGGCCTACATTGTCGCGTCTCTTTATGCCACGCCCTGCGCCACCAGGATCACTATATACCATTTGCATGGTACACCATGGGGGTGCTTAACATACCCACCGGATGGCGCAACCGCGCCGGTAGTACGTGATTTAGATCGCACCTGAATCACCGCCGCCATATCTGGCATCAGCGTGGCGCCTGGTGCAAGGTCTATGAATCCTATAGTCTGACAGAGAGACAGAAATACAAAACACAGACCAGGCAACAAAGAAGACATCTATGTCCAAATAGTTGCAGGAGCAATGGGCTCTTACAAAAGAGGAATTTACAATCATGTTACTATCAAAACATGTAACTCTATATGAATACATCTGAAAATACGGTAAAGTTAAATATTACCCAAGAACATCAAAGATTGAAATAGCACTATCACAAGAACTTAATCATACTTGACTTAGAAGTATCCATTAGGTCCATAGTATTAGAACCATAAATGAAAGATATAATCACAATGCATTTGGTAAGCTGTGTAAGAAGGATCACTTGTTGAATAAAACAGTAGAGAGAAAGAATGTATTGTTAAACTAACTTTAAATGGTAATATCTATCACAATTGAGTTCTGGGAATGAAAGACCGATTAAAGCTGAAACACTGTTGAAAGGCGATGTATATTGTAATGAGTCTGTTTATGCTCCTCTATGGCAGTATCATCTTGGACAAACCCAGTAAATTACTCTTAATTTAGTACGTGTTGTTTCGGAAGGTTTATAATCTAGCTAAGCACCATTATAACAAGTTATGTTTCGATAATGGTTCTGGGTGGCCAAGGCTTGAAACAATCACCACATGAGGCAGGTATGAAGCAGCCAATCATCATGTGCCCGAGACCAAATATTAATATCCATCATGACATTAGCAGAACGAATCAAAAAATCTGTTTTCAAATTCAATGTGCATATTGTGGATCCTCTCATTGTGCCAAACCAAACCGAACAAAAGAGCATTTGCACTACAGATCTTGATACTTTTATGTGAGGACATTCTCCACAATTGTACCTCCCTTTTATATACTACCACCATCCACCATACTTCCAAAGCCATGGAGAAAGTAGAACTGCCCTATAGCAGTGAACAACATAACTACGTGAACTGCAGTCTTGAGGTTTAGCTAACACAGATCAGGAAAAAGTTTATTTTTTCTGATGCCTACTGTAAAAGTAAGATTCTGGGGCCTATCGTAGTCAAACTTACACTTGAACCATATATCAAGACCATACGCTCGAATTTATAAAAGTCTGAGGCTTGAGGCGAAATTCCATAAGTGAGGCTCATCACCAATGCGGTGCGATAGCAGAGTTGGTATATTGGCAATGGGGGGTGTGGTGGCAGCCCCACATGTGGGATGTAGGGGGCTTCTGCCCTGCTTTCAACAAAGGTTGTTTTGTCCATTGTGTAGTTATTTTTTTTGCATAATGGTGTTCCGGTAACTTCAAATGCTTAACCATTAGCTGTTCGGCTACGAACTTCAACCATGTAATAGACCCAGTATTCTGTGAGTAAGATATCGACCAGTCATGGATTAACAACAACGTTCCTATGTCTTACAGTGACAAGCATCAGTAGAGGTCCTGTTGCATATTATTAAGAGTGGTATGACAATAGAAGTAGGGAGGAGTTTCATTGGTCCCATGTAAAATGTAGATGTGTTAAAAATATTTAAATAATTTAACTGATAGTCCAATGGACTTGAAATTAACCTATGCTGTGTCATTTACATCCTGACAGTGATTTGGAGACAGATATATCAAGGACCCCTCAGATACTACTTCTGAAATAATTGGATAATCATCTGCGGAGGGGAGACTACTATTGATCATGTGCTTCTTTTTCAGATCAAAGAACATTGCATCAGCGATATGTGTATTTTGTCAGCATCTTAGTACATTGGAGCTTTCTTTCTCATAGGTTCATAATTTCGTTATACGGTTATCGCCCAAAGTACCATAAGCTCAGCCCGATTCTGTATGGCTTACGCCACCCCTTGATTTGAGTATACCAGCCTTTAAGGTTTAGCTTTATCGTGCCTCTGTCTAATAGTGACAGAGAATCCCTGAACAAAACCCACATCCCCCATCCACTTATCGAGACTTTGAAGAGATTCAGGAGGTGCTCGCCCCACGGAACTGGAATTCTATTCCAGAGCCGAAGGGAGCCTCTGATATGAACCCGTCCTCCAGCAAGTTCGCCAGCT
Organism: Protopterus annectens; assembly: GCF_019279795.1. Lineage (NCBI taxonomy): Eukaryota > Metazoa > Chordata > Ceratodontiformes > Protopteridae > Protopterus > Protopterus annectens. Next base: position 4,102 of record NW_025055994.1, on the reverse strand, counting down.
TTATTTTTGTGCTGGAGTTCAGTCCTGAGCATGCGGGTTTAAGGGATTTAGATTTCATTGGAGGTGGAGCATGTCCATTAATTCTGGATTTACAGCGAGTATGTCAGGCATAGATCAAGTAGGCGGTATGCAACTGAGTAGAGCTTGAGTTTTTAACCAAGCAGCATATGGCATCTGTTTGAGACCCTTGATCTCAGGAGATACTTTTTGGGGTCTTTCTAATTGCTGCAGGTGTCAGGTAAGGTACATCCCAAAAGGCATTGTATTCTATGATGGGCCTGATGAGGGATGAATAAAGCACCATTACCTCTTATCTAGATGTGAAACCCTTCGTGATGAGTGTGGGCTTAGAAGATCTTTTCTAAACCACTTTGGCAATGTGGTTTTCAAATGAGGAGATTGCTATCAACTTGGGTCCCCAGGTCCCTAATAACTTTCTCTGTACTTAATGGGTTTCTACCTATGGTGTAATTTGTGGGCACATTCTTTGCCAAAGTGGTATGACTATACATTTTTGGTTATTTAAACCATGGGAGAGGCTGGCAATTCAGTTATCTCAAGATCTCTCAGTGAGACCTTTGAAGTGATGTTTGTGTCAGCTTGAGAGAGTGCTGATTATGGCAAACAGTTTTGCAGTCGCTCATGCAATCCTGGTGTGAGCCATAGTCCTCCCACGCTTGCTCTGTACCTCGCCAGAAAAGTATATCACCGAACAAGCAGTGGAAACCCAGGACAGTGAACTCTGTGGGACGCCACTCTGTGACCGGGAAGTTTCAGTCTGACATGGCTCCAGCAACTCTCACTCTGTGGGTTCTAGTTCTTTGAGCCAGTTTGCAACCCATCTTGTGACATAGGGGTTTATATTTTTCTGGATAGCTTATCTAGTGATGCCCGAGTGGGGTATTGTGTCATCGCCTGCAAGGTCCAGAGGCTGTGTCAGGATCCTTCCCTTCATCTGGTGGCTTTGGTGACTGCTCAAAGAAGTCAACCAGGTTCTCAAAGTGCAAGGTGATCTGCCCTTGACAAAGCCAAGGAATTTGGGTAGGATCTAAAAGTGTATGTAGGTCCCCAAATGTTCCCGAGTTTAAGTGAGCTCCATGATGTAGATCCTCTCCATAGCCTTGCAGACTAAGCTAGTCAGGCTTATGGGGTGAGCCTAGCTCACAGGGTCCCACCACCTTGTGGAGTGGGGACCACTGTTGCTGTATGCCATCCCCTGTGGGCACATATCCTGTAGTGAGGCTGGAGATTGTATAGCTGTTTTATTTGAGGGATTAGTTCCTCTTGTAGTTCATGTAGGATGCAACCTGATGCCATCTGGTCCCATGGAAGCAGTGTTTTTGTTTTGGGAGAGGGCAACCTTCACCTGAGCATCTGAAGAGATACGTTTGGGAGGCAGCCCTCAAAGCTGGGATAGAGTACTTGCCCTTGTTGGGAGGGGGGAGAAGTTTGCACTGTGGAAACCCAGGTGTCTGCCAGGATATTGCGATGCCTGGGTTCAGTGTATTTTTTGTTGTTTAGAATCAACTTCCAGAATGCAAGTCTGGGAGTTGCATCCCAGGTTTCTAACATAACTGAGAAAAAGCCTTCATGATTGTGATTTTGGGCAGGGTCCTGTGCAATACCCCTTTCTCTCAAAGCCGGCCTTTTGGAGGATTTTGTATGAGGATCGTAATTCTTGCTAGTAACTGATCAGAGATGCCTTCCATATTAGGGATTTTGCTCTATCATGTAGTAGCTTCCTCCTTCATGTTGTAATAGTTTATTTATGGTGCAGGGTCCACCAGATTGGGACACACCTGTGGCCTTTGGATGATTGGGTCTTGGTTTTATTCATCTGGTTGTAGCATGATCCATATGTATTCCTTTTGGAGATGTCCGCAGCAGAATGCATTTATAGAGGCAGGATTCTGCATGTGGGTAGCTCTTGGGGCTTGTAGTTTCCACTGGCCCTGGGGCCTTTGAAGGCGATTCCACTTCGGTTTTGAGAAGTGTGAGAAGTTCACTTTTGAGAAGTTTTTCACTGTGAGTTCTTCTGGCTGGGGTGGGTCGGATGTGACATCCAGTGAAATTAATTTATGGTCTGATCCTGCCAATGAGTGAGCTATACTTCTGGTGTGGACAATAGAGTCCCCATGTTGGTAAGGGGTGGTGCTGATCACTGGTCTCAGTATGTTGTCCCTCTGTGGTAGTGGTGCAACTAGCTGTGTTCCAAGGCATTTGTTTTATAGCCAGGAATCTTTGGGCTGCATGCTGGGGCTTGAGTAGTAGTGCGTCCCAGTCACGTTTAAACCGGGTAGTTGAAGTCGCCAACATAATGGTGTTCGAGACTGCTTCATCACTTCTCCAATGTTTTCAGGAAAGCCTAATGGGGATTCCGGACTTTGAGAGGGTGGTCTGTAGGATGCTATAAACTGAAAAGCAGTCTTGGCCAACCGTTGTGTTAGTGCTGCACATGGATGGTCTCTGATACTTTGTGCAATGCCACTAAACTGTAGGTGTGGATATCCTTGGATACTTTTATATGGATACTCTCCTCCTTTTGTGAATCGGGTCCGATTTCAAATGGGGTCAAAAGCGATACGAGGTAAGGCCTGGTAGTGCTGGGGTGCTCTCTGAGCCTTTGAACCAGGTTTCTGTCACTGCACAGATACTCTCGATTTTTCTCCATACTGAGGGAGAGCTTTGAGTGCGTGCATCTTGAGGTTAAGACTTCTGGACATTTAGCAGCACAATTACCCTTAGCTTCTTGTTCCTGGTGCTGTCTATGGGGGTGGGTTTGACTTTGAGCCTTGGGCCTAAAAGTACAAAGGCAGAAATGTTCAGTGGGGGTGGCAAGAGCCTTCTTCCAATATCTGAAAGCCCAGTGGTGACATGGTGCAAGCCATCCCTGAAGCGAAGTTAATGTGTGGTTTGTCGAGCACGTCATCCCAGGCTGACAGACACTGGGATCCCCTTTGAATGACACCACCAAAAAATTTTAGCCAATTGTTAAAATCGAATATCATTTATCTTTTGTACTGTGGCATCATTCTAGGTGAGGGTAAGATGCTCCGCTCAAGGTCAGAGTTTGCTTTTCAGCCTGGGCTACATGATCAGAGAGAGCTCCTCTAAGTGTCACTTTTCATGTAGTTCCAGGGAGGTATCATGCTCTCAATGGTCATTCACACCAGCATGTACAATGACTGAGTCATATTTGTATTTGCTTTGGAGTGACCTGAGTGCTTGCATTATGTGTCGGATCCTAGCACTCGACAGGCAGCTAGCGTTTGCTTGGATGTCTGCTTTGGAGGTCTCTGTTGCTTAGGTAGATATTTATTTACTTCACAGGTACTGTTCTTGGTTCTGAGATTATATAGCTTGGAACAGAGGGAAAATATGGGATTCTTGTTTCATAAGCATTTCCCACTTTCTCTGAGCTAGTGCAACCTTATATAAAGACTGGGGGTGGGGAAGCAGACCTCCCACATTCAGGGTCCTTGGGGCACAGTCACTATGAAAAAAATAATTATCAAGTGTGCACACTTCTGTTATGTGATTAATTACAATTATCCTGTTTTGTGAGTTAAATATTTTAATTGTGATGGTTTACAGTTTAACAAAGGAAGATGAGAAAGTGTGTTGCAGATATGTGTGGCGTTTTGCAGTCCCAGGGTGTCCATTCATTTTCATGCATTACATATTGATTAGATTTAGAATACAACAACTTTAAATGCTTAAGATATCCTGAGTATACGTGTGAGGGTTTGCCGGGTACTTGGTGTTATGGTCAATAAACAACTCTGCAGGAGTACCTTTTAACTTAAAATGAAGAGATGTGGGTCTTTTAAGCTAATCCATTCAGCCAAACCAGTCACTTAACTGACTGTCCACAGTGGTAAGGCACGTGATTTGGCAGTAGTGGCTCATAGTATAAGATTCCCTTGAGGCAAGCTCAAACAGAAGGTCATTAATATTTTTGCATCATCAAGTTAATAAGAAGAGCTCTCATCAGCAAAAGAGATTCTCAGAGGTCTCTTTTGAAGCTATCATGTGATACAGAAAATGAAATATGGTAAAGGAAGCCCTGCCTAGAAAATATTGAATTCTTTTATGTGGTTCA